>NW_021701122.1:0-1924 GCF_005190385.1 Monodon monoceros
AGATCCACTCCAGCCCCTTCCCTGGAGCCTGGCGGACCCAGCTCATGTCAAAGCTACTGAAGGTGAATCCAGACGCTGCACAGGAGAGTCGCAGAGACCCCCCAGGCTGTACCAAGCCTCCGCCAGACTCCAGCAGGTGCACCTCACACTGGACACCTGCAAACACAGAGACATCCTGGTCAGGAGACTGTCACCCATCCACTGATTCCCTCACCCATATCCACTCACATCCTCAGTGTCTCTTGCTCTCCATAAATTACCTTGTAAAATAGCCACAAGGACAACCCAGCTCAGCCCAAAATCCATGGTGAGTGTTCTGTCTGAAGCCCGAATGGGAGCACGTGGGAATCCGGGGCTGGATCTCCTCTCCCAGAGCTGCAGGGTCAGGGCTGGGGCTGCTTTATATCAGCAGAGGAAGGACCCTATTTGCATGACCTTCTAGTATATAAGAGGCTATGTCGTTGAATGTCCTCAGAAAGGGCAGGGTCTCAGAGCAGGCGAGAGAGTCTTGGATTTTGTGGTGTTGATAGCATTTGGGAAATATAACTTTCATTGTGTGAGTGTTCCAGAGTAAACCATTAGGACCCATATGTCATCTTACATATGCACACACATCCCGTGATGTAGCTGTCATTGTTACCCTCATATTAGAGTTGTAAACTACACCCAGAGGAATGGAGGGTGTGTGTAGTGTCCAAGGAGAAACATGGGGTGACCGTGAGGTCCAGCATCTGCACCTGAGCTCTGGGCCAGGCTGCTCCCTGGAACCCAGTAGAGGACAGAGCTGGTGTTGCCGGGTGAGGTTTGCAGATCCGCCTCCTGTAATGAGGTCATGATGACTTTGCTCTATTTTAGAGTTTACCTAAAATAAATGGAGGGTGTCAGGGTTGATGAGAAGTATTTTCAAGAGTCTCTTATGTTTCAGTATCTTCCCTTCACTCCTTCCCTCCCATGTGTTGCATTTCTTTATTTGTAATTACTTTAATGAGGTTCTTGACATATAATAAAGCACACACTCAGAATGAACACTGTGATAAATACTGACGGAGGCATCAGCATTATCAGGAGAGAACAAGTCAATTCCTCTCGTTATCTTCAGTAGTTTCTGGATTTCCTCCTTCCTGTCCTTTCTTATCTTCCATCCTGTCCCCACATCACCGTTGATCTTCCCTTGTTACTTCAGGTTACTTTTCATTTTCTAGAATTTATCAACATCGGAACATAACATATGTTCAAAACAATATATGTATATATATTTATTCTTATGGCTTATTTTAGTCAGCACAAATATTTGTGAATACTCTCATGTTTTAGTGTGTATCAAGAATCCTGGTTTTAATAATAGGTTGTATTTAAAGAATGATCAAAGCATGATTGGCTTATTTATTAAGCTGATGTGTGATATTGGAATTGTTTCCAGTTTCTGGTTGTTACAATAAAGCTGATACTCATCTTGGAGATGCAGAGAGATGAGAAGCTGAGAAAATGCTTCTTATTTAATGTTCTTAAAACAGCCTCAAGATTTGGCAAGTTGCACATTATCAAAATCTCAGCATTATATCAGATAATTAGAGAACTAAGAGAGCAACAAATTTAAATCTTGGAGAGAGACAAATGCTCACAGAATAACAAAGAATAAGAATGTTAATCCTGCCATGGGCAGCTGAATGGAACAAAAACTACTACAAGATTAAACTAGAAATGGATGCCTTGAGGTCGAGTGTGGTTAGGGGGTAATAGTGTCCCAACGTCTCCTAAGTAACTACCTTGCCAGTGTCAGCGTGGTCCTGCTAAAGTGTGAGTCAGATGGTGTTACCTCTATACCTACACACGTGTGTCTTCCTACCTGGGACAGCCCAGGATTCCTGCCTGAGCTCTTAGGTCCTCCTGCATCCTGGGGAGGAGGGCCTTGGTCCTGGACTTG
>NW_021701123.1:0-3334 GCF_005190385.1 Monodon monoceros
AGGCTCGCATAACCTGTTTTTAAACTTTTAAATTTAACTGGTTATGACCAGTAGGTTGAAACCAGTAACAATGTTTACGTACCACAGCGCAAACAATTTATCAAAAGATTCCTGTTTCACTTTTACTCCTGAACTCCATAATAACTGTTTCAGGAGTTTACTATATTGAAATTCTACTGAATGGGAATTCCCCATTACAGTTACTCTACTGTTGCCGAAGGTTTCGCTTACTCTGAGCGGACCAATTTCCCCTTCGGTCCCGCGATCACGCGATTACTTACCTTCAGGTCCCTGTTCGGGCGCCAAATGTTGTAGTTTCTTAGGACAGGGCTGAAAGTAAGCTCATCACACGAGATGAATTGTGCCAAAGCACAGCAGTAGAGGGCTGCCGCTCGCTCAGGCAAAACAGCGCCGTCTGTCTTGCTGTGGTAACTTTTATTAAAGCATTATCTAGATTTACACTTTAAGACTTGTTTTCTTAACATTTTAGAAGTGCCAAAGCAGCAACCTATGATTTTTTTAATTATACAAGCAATAATTGGCTTTCGTGAGCACCTGCCGTGCTTCGTCCTTGAGCACAAGAACAGCATAAAGTTCCCACCATTATTTTGATTATACTGAAGTAGCACAAGGACATTTCCTTGCGTTCCCACCACGCTGATTATACTGAGGACATCTCATGGATCAGTGCCCAAAGCACTCAATGCTTCTTTTGCAGGCCCCCGGTTTGCCGGGGGGGGCGCTCGAAGCATTCAGAACTGTTCACAACTCTGGCTTATTCGCATGCCCCCGGTTTGCCAGGGGGGCTCAAAGCAATCAGGACTGTTTGCATTTCTGGCTTATTCGCCAGCCCCCAGTTTGCTGGGGGGGGAGGGGTGGCTCATGAGTCACGTCTCCTTTCCATGTCCTCAGTTATCCCACTACATTTCCCCCTTTTTGTTTTATAATTTTTGTAGCATCAAGGAGAACACGGCAGCATTACTCTTGGTACTAAACTACATGGAATTATTTTGCAGCTTGTGCAGCATCAAGGAAAACACAGCAGCTTGTTGCGATGTTGCATAGCGGGTAGCTTTCACTCGTCGTTGAACTACAGTTAAACATATGATTATTATTATAATGAGCATTAACAATCCTGCAGTAGAACCAAATAAAGCATGTAATTTAGACATGGGATTTAGATTATTAAGTCCTTGAATAATTCCAGTCCATACTTTTTGCGAATTAAGTCGTTGTAATTTCTTCTGGAAAGTTTGTTGAATTTTTCCTTGTAAATTTACAATTTCTTCTGTCAAATTTTTGTGATGTAATAAATGCTTTTTTATTATTGTCCAGGGGAATGCAGACTGATTATATGGAACTGAAGTGACACAAAAGGCACTTTGATTCCAGTCACAACGTAGCTTCATTTGTCTTTGTAAATTTACAAGTTGGTCCCCCAACATAACCACAGCTTGTTGTAAGTCCGCTATTTCCGAATATATTTCCGAATCAATTTGTCGTTGATAGGACCAAAGCATTCCAGAATTTTTATGCCAGTCAGTTATACAGTCAACGGTCTGAATAGATTGTTCTAAAGCAACTCCAGCAACTGCAGCAGTAGCTGTTATGGCTATAATACCCATGACAGCTGCAATCAACATTCCTACAAATCTTTTACTTCTTTTTAATGCATCAACTAAATATTGCAAAACAGCCATAGGAAGAGATTCTTGCCATTCCCTTACAAGATTGACAGGAAGCCAAAGACCTGTCCGAGCTCGTAAGATATACAAACTTTCAGTAGATATGTTAAAAGATATACTAGAGTTAATACAGTATACAGAGAGCAATTTTTACACATTATAATACCTTGAGTCTCATTCCATACAGCTGGTCCCTTTAACAATATATAAGGTAATTTCACACAACTACGAGTATACCAAGTAACATCTTTATGAAAAATCAAACTATGATTTTCAGATTTATTAACCATATGTCCTACCCAGGCATTAATCTTTCTCAGAGCTGTCATAAGTTTCCATAAGTCCTTTTGGATAGGATATCCATTTAAATGAGGACCAGGAGGAGAAAACCCTCCAGCATGCCATACTATGGTATCATTAATAGTATCGCTATAAATAGTGTTATCTTTTTTATGCCAGTATAAATCCTTCAAACCCTTTTTTCCTCGGGCGGAGCCAAAAGGGCTCCAATCAATGACGCTTCCCCAAGAAGTATTAACAGGAACCCGAGCCATTTCTCCTCGGCATCGAGTCCAATGGACCCAATCCGATAATCGATCCACAAGAGGCACCTGGCATGGAGGCAAATAAGGTGCAGAAACATTTTCATTAAGAGTGGAATTAAAACTTTTAAAACTATAAGCACTCAAAAGATATAACCCATGATATCTGCTTTCATTTTTGACAACACTTAACCATGTCTGATAATTTATTTTAAGGCAATGATCTCCCTTTCCCATACAAATAGGAGGTCCATTAACACCCACAGTGTAATTTTCTATTATCCTTCCTTTTTCTTCTGGCTTCAAAGGGCCTCTATCATCAAAAGGACCAGGCAACCATCCAGACTCATTTACGTATACAAGAATTGGGGCATCCCACCAGGTAACCCCCATATTAAGAGGAGGGTTAGGAATATAAGTCCAATAAGTATGGTTAGTACAATTTATCTCACTGGCTGATATGCTTATTACCTGTGCAGACAACATTGCCAACATAGCTACAAAAAGATTGGTGCTAGTGAGGGGTTTACCCTGTGAAATGACAAGATTTTCAGCAGTACCTGCAAACTTTTTCATTTGCCCCCAAGTCAATGGAGACGCCTTCTTTGTTTGATCCAATGGCACACGGAATGCTCTCTTGCTCAAATCCATCTCCGCACATCCCTTCGTCATTCCCATCACATCAAGGCTACGCTTAGTTGCCATCCCGAAGCTTTATCTTCTTAGCCGGCACCCAATAGGATTCAGCTCCTGCAGAAACAAAAGCATATCCTCGGCCCCAACGAAGAACCTCGCCAGGTTCCCAAGTGTTAGTACTTTCATTTAATATAAAAACAGGCTGTCTAAGTTGTTGTGTACTTGTTTTTGTCCAATGTCTGTCAGCTGCACTAAGATCATCTTCTCCATGATTCAAAAAATTAAGAGTAAATAAAGCAAGACTTTGTACCTCATCTCTCCCTTTTTGTTTTATAAGCATTTTTTTTTAAAGTGCGGTTTTGTCGTTCAATAACCGCTCGTCCCGTACTGTTTCCTGGGATACCTGTAACATGTTGTATATTACGTGTGGCAAAAAAAGTCTGACATTTTTGAGAATGATATGCAGAAGCA
>NW_021701124.1:0-1445 GCF_005190385.1 Monodon monoceros
TGCAAAGGCCCTGAGGCGAGGCAGCAAGGAGGTGGGCGTGTCCAGAGGAGAACCACCCAGAGAAGCGTGGTGGGAGAGGTGCTTGGAAGGGTGGCTGGGGGGACCCTGTGAGGACTCGGAAGGAGTGGCACCAACCCTGGTGACTCTAGGTGCGATGGCAAGCCACTGGGTGCTCTTGGGTGGGAGAGTGACACTTCTGGACTTGTGTTTGAAAGGATGGCTGTGGCTGCTGTAAGGAGAAAAGTCAGAGGTGGGTGAGAGGGGAAAGCAGGGTGGCCAGCGAGGAGGTGGGGACGGTGGCCACGTGAGCGGTGACCTGGGTGGCCAGGTGAGCTGTAGCTTAGAGGACCGTGCCCTTAACTAATTTAGCAGCCATGTCGTGCTCGGAGCCAGGCGGGCCTTGGACATCAGAGGAGCACGTGTGGTCAGGTCACACTGTGAGTGTGTGATTACAGCGCCTCGAGCTGGAGGCCACCTGCCGCACCTGTCAGGACAGTGTCACCAGTGACGGGCGGCAGTTCGCAGGGACAGCAGAGGCGACAGCTCTTGTATTCCACATACGACACTGGAAAGGCTCCCCTTCCGGCCTCCTGGTGTGGATGAAGTCGCTCGAGCTTTCTCACAGGCCCTTGAGCCCGCCGCCTGCCTCTTTCCCCGTGAACTGGCTGTTCTCTGTCTGGAGGGCTACGCCACCCCCCGTGCTGGCCAGCCTGGGTCACCCACGGTCCACTGTCGCCGAGCCCTCCCGTGCAGGTCCTTGTGCCGGTCCTGAGAGCAGGGAGCAGGCCGTCGGTTGGACTGATGGAAGTTTGAGACCAGAGCCTTCCCTGTTGGAGGTGACTGTCCCCCTCCTGGGGTCCCGTGCGGGGAGAGCCCAGCGGGCTAGGCCGGGCCCTCGACCCCCCGAGGATGCTGCGGGGCCCACTCCCACCAGCGGCAGCGCTGATCCGGGGGTGGGGGTGGGGTTTGGCTGGAGGGAGCGTGACACAGACATGCGGAGTTCTGTTAATCCCCTCGGGAGGTCTGTTCCTTGCCCTGGTGCCCGGGGACCTGCTGACTCATTTCTCGTGGCTGCTGTTGCTTCTCCTGGGCTCGCCCCGCACTTTTTACCACGTCTCTGGGGGTGGCCGGAGCTTACCTCCTGCCGGGATCTTAGCCTCCCTTCTGGGTCGCGATGGTCAGTGTAAAATTTATTGTTTCCATCCACCGGAGCCCTTGGAGGTGCTGGTTGGGTTAGGACGAGAGGGGCCACCGCAGCGATCCCAGACACATTATTTTCCTCTTAGCTGCGTCAGGCCTCCCACCAGCCCCCTTTTTGCCCAAAACATAGGAGTTGACTGACATTTCAGCCCTCACCTTGGTAGCCCCGCTGGAATACGGTGAAGCCACCCCGTGGCCGTGTTCCCGCTGTGGCCTTGCTCTGAGGACACTGCGAAGGACGCCTC
>NW_021701125.1:0-1058 GCF_005190385.1 Monodon monoceros
CAATGGGAGAAGCCACAACAGTGAGAGGCCCACGTACCGCAAAAAAAAAAAAAAAAAAAAAAAAAACCAAAAAAGTAGAGAAGCATTGTTTTTTGGAAAGGTTTTGAATGTTTTCATCCAGAAATAAAGAGCCAGCAAGTCTTTATAATCAGTACACCTATTTGACTAGGCATTTTAAGAAATAAGCATTTTCCCAATAAGTGTGCATAAACATTCTTAAAACTGTGTTTTAAGAAAAATAAAAAGCATAAAATTCTATCTGAACTAAATTAAATACATTTTAAAAAATTTACCCGAATACATTTATTCATAAAATAACACTTGTATGACACTTTAGTTTATAAAATACTTTGATGTCATTTCACATAATTATCTGAACAAACCCAAGATAAAGTATTCTTTTTCTTAATTTACACGTGAGGAAAATAATTTTCTGAGAGGTAATATTAACTTGTTCAAAGTCAAATAATTAGTAAAAGGTGAGGGGCAAGTACTGAACTTAAACTAGTAACAATTGCTTGTTTTCTTCCTATTCCATAATGTTAAACGTTCTAAGCACAGGCTAGAAGAAATGGTGTGATTTTAAGTGTTAAAGTAAACAAAACATGTGCTAATCTCAGAATTTATAGAATATGATTATAAAATATCCAAACAGGGAGTATAATTATTAAGTTCTACTTTGATTACAGTCATTACATAAGAAAGATTAAGAGAAAAGTATTTTTTGATGCCATTTAATAATGAGTTGGAAAGCAGGAGAATGACATTTTTGTCCTGGCTGTACGAAAGTGTGGGTGTGATTAGACTTCATATATACAGATGCTGAGTTTTGGGTAATAGACTTTTTCAATTTATTCTTGAAAAAAAAAAAATATATATATAAAAAGAAACTGAGAAATATTCAGACATATTTAACTTTTAAGGAGAGAAAAATGCCAGTTATGGCCATCTTTCTTTTCTTTTTTTAAAAATATATTTATTTATGGCTGCATTGGGTGTTTGCTGCTGCATGTGGGCTTTCTCTAGTTGCGGCGAGCGGGGGCTCCTCTTCGTTGAGA
>NW_021701126.1:0-1255 GCF_005190385.1 Monodon monoceros
CTTTAATTTTGTATGCTGCTACTTTACTAAGTTCATTGATTAGCTCTAGTGGTTTTCTGTAGCATCTTTAGGATTCTCTGTGTATAGTATCATGTCATCTACAAACAGTGACAGCTTTACTTCTTCTTTTCTGATTTGGATTCCTTTTATTTCTTTTTCTTCTCTGATTGCTGTGGCTAAAATTTCCCTAACTATGTCAAATAATAGTGATGAGAGTGGGCAGCCTTGTCTTGTTCCTGATTCTAGTGGGAATGGTTTCAGTTTTTCACCATTGAAGAGGATGTTGGCTGTGGGTTTGTCACATATGGACTTTATTATGTTGAGATAAGGTCCCTCTATGCCTACTTTCTGGAGGGTTTTTATCATAAATGGGTGTTGAATTTTGTTGAAAGCTTTCTCTGCATCTGTTGAGATGATCATGTGGGTTTTCTGCTTTAATTTGTTAATATGGTGTATCACATTGATTGAGTTGTATATATTGAAGAATCCTTGCATTCCTGGGATAAACCCCACTTGATCATGGTGTCTGATCCTTTTAATGTGCTGTTGGATTCTGTTTCCTAGTATTTTGTTGAGGATTTTTGCATCTATGTTTATCAGTGATATTGGCCTGTAGTTTCCTTTCTTTGTGATATCTTTGTCTGGTTTTGGTATCAGGGTGATGGTGGCCTCGTATAATGAGGAAGAGTTTGAGAAGAATAGGTGTTAGCTCTTCTCTATTTGATAGAATTTGCCTGTGAAGCCATCTGGTCTTGGGCTTTATTTTTTGGGGGGGTTCGCGGGCCTCTCACTGTCGTGGCCTCTCCCACCACGGAGCACAGGCTCTGGACACGCAGGCCCAGCGGCCATGGCTCACCTAATAAGACTTTAAATGTCATACCTAAAGATTACTTCATTTATCCCTTCAGGGGTCTTCAGTTTTACATCTAGCAAAGCTTGAGGTCTTGCGTCTAACAGCTTCTACATCAGGCTGCATGACAAAATGGAAATAGATTATTTTGCTTTTCAGCATTCTACTTGCATTAGGACACACATGATGTGGCAAGAATTGCTTTTAAATACTATCTTGCACACAGTGTGTTCTGCACGAGAGGGCTCAATTTACAGAATTTTCAAAGAAAAGCGAAAATAAAGTGATATAGATATACTTAGTATAATTTCTCATTGATGTCTAATATTTCTGTTAATGTGTGTGTGCTAATTCATTTCCATAGTACATCCTGTCAGACATTTCCAAAGGTAGCATTGTTATTAT
>NW_021701127.1:0-3805 GCF_005190385.1 Monodon monoceros
TGATGATAATAAATGGCCATCTTTCATAGAATTACTGTGAAGACTAAAAGAGTTAGCATACATGAAGTCACACATACTCTGAAAAGTTCATGGTACGAAAACACATCTAGAAAAGAGGATTGACTAGCACAACAAGATTTGGGGTGAACGGGGGTGTAAAGCTCAGATCTACCGCTTACTAATTTCTTATGGGTTAATTGCACTATAAATTTGTGTGTTTATATTTAAAAAGGAAATATTATTTATTTCATTTCCCAAGGATTGTTTTGATGTTTTAATGATTTAATTCATGCAAAGGGCTTAGTACAGGGACTAGTAAAGAAAACAAGTCAATATCAACTACTGTTTAAATAAATTATAACCATCAAAATATTGTTTTTGCAATATCTTCCTTTCATTCGCATGTACCTCACCTCACCCCCACTGTAAACCCAATTCATGTTTCCCACTGTGTGTGGCTGCAAGCTGTATGTATGACTGGTTGAAGGGCGATTATGAAAGCACACACACATAGACACAAAAAACACCAGTATAAGACACAATACTTGTGTGTGTGTACAAATACTTACTTCATACAGATTATGAATATATTCATCTAATTTATTTGAATTCTTCCTGAGCTACCTCACAGTAGGTATCATGACATGATACACAATTCAGGCTGTGACTTGGAATTATTCACTCATACACCAGTAATGATTAAGCAGTCTTATGGTATGTCAGTTTGATAGATTTTGTAAGTTACTAAAATTGTTACTTATTTTACACTCCCTAGTTTTTTTCCAATTTTTTTATTGTTTCAAAACACTTTCAAATATTTAGAAGAGATTTATAGGCAAATCAACAGTTTTGCAAACATCATTCAAGGCTTCTAATATAATTTGCTCCCAGTTCTAGAAACATCTGTCATTTGATACAATGTTTTATGTTAATTCATGGAAAAAAGAAAAATATCACATAAAATGAGATATATTTTATTATAACAAATTATGGAAACATAGTTTTATGGAACCAACTTAAATACTTACTGGTATGGTAAACAAGTTTAGGAAGATAAATGTCAATTTTTTTTTTTTTTTTTTTGCGGTACGTGGGCCTCTCACTGTTGTGGCCTCTCCCGTTGTGGAGCACAGGCTCCAGACGCACAGGCTCAACAGCCATGGCTCACGGGCCCAGCCGCTCCGTGACATGTGGGATCTTCCCGGACTGGGGTATGAACCCGTGTCCCCTGCATCGGCAGGTGGACTCTCAACCACTGTGCCACCAGGGAAGCCCTGATAAATGCCATTTTTAATGAAGAATTTTCTCATAATTGTGTTATGAAACTAAATACTACATGAATATGTCAGAACCCAACAAATTTTATACAAAGTGTTTTTCACTGGGTAAATTCTAGAAGTTCAGAATGAGATCACTATGTCTCCTCATTAGGGTTTTAAAAATACAAAATTTACCTATGTCATGATTCAAGGTACACTTCATAAGAATGACGTTAAAAAAAAGAAACATGGAATTTAGTTTTAGACAGTAGAACAGAAACTTTTCCTTTTTAGTTAAATTGCAGTAAACTGTATTGTCAATGAAAGTTTACCTAAACTTTGTTAAATTATCAAGCCCACAGTTTATTTTTAAATGAATCATATTTTACATTATTTATCACATACAACACATAGCACCTTAATTTTATACTATTTTAGAGTTATGAGCCACTTTGAATAATTATCTTAATATTAATTCTATAATGTGTAATATATACTTGTTTAGCTATAATGGTCATTCTCAATGTGTTTTAAAATTCATGTCAATCAGTTTTTAATTTCTTCTAAAGAGAGGCATATGTTTATGATCATATAATTGCTCTAAATTGTGTTTAATGTTATAGAAGATTGAAATAAGTTAAAGACCCTGAATAGCCAAAGCAATCTTGAGAAAGAAAAATGGAGCTGGAGGAATCAGGTTCCCTGACTTCAGACTATACTACAAAGCTACAGTAATCAAGACAGTAAGGTACTGGCACAAAAACAGAAATATAGATCAATGGAACAGGATAGAAGGCCCAGAGATAAACCCAGGCACCTATGGTCAGTTAATCTATGACAAAGGAGGCAAGGATATACAATGGAGAAAAGACAGTCTCTTCAACAAGGGGTACTGGGAAAACTGGACAGCTACATGTGAAAGAATGAAATTAGAACATTCTCTAACACCATACACAAAAATAAACTCAAAATGTATCAAAGACCTAAATGTAAGACTACAGACTATAAAACTTTTAGAAGAGAACATAGGCAGAACACTCTTTGACATAACTCACAGTAATATCTTTTGGGATCCATGCCCTAGAGTAATGAGAATAAAAACAAAAATAAACAAATGGGACCTAATTAAACTTAAAAGCTTTTGCACAGCAAAGGAGACCATCAACAAAACAAAAAGACAACCCACAGAACAGGAGAAAGTATTTGCAAATGATACAACTGACAGGGGATTAATCTACAAAATCAACTATACTTCATTAAAAAATTAATTAAAAAAATTTTTTGTAAGCATCAAAAAAAAAAAAAGATGTGATACATATACACAATGGAATACTACTCAGCCATAAAAAAGAATGAAGTAATGCCATTTGCAGCAACATGGATGGACCTAAAGATTATCATACTAAATGAAGTAAGTCAGAGAAAGACAAATATCATATGATATCACTTGTATGTAGAATCTTACAAAAATGATACAAATGAATTTGTTTACAAAACAGAAACAGACTCACAGACATAGAAAACAAACTTATGGTTACCAAATGGAAAAGGTGGGGGAAGGATAAATTAGGAGTTTGTGATTAACATATACACACTACTATATACAAAATAAAAAGGACTGAATGTATATAGCACAGGGAACTATACTCAGTATTTTGTAATAAGCTAAATGGGGAAAGAATCTGAAAAATGATATATGTATACCTGAATCACTTTGCTGTACCTGTGAAACTAACACAACATTGTTAGTCAACTATATTCCAGTGTAAAATAAAAATTTTTTAAAAATCAAATAAATGGGTTGAATGCAGTGGTTTATTAAATATGAATATTAAAATAGAATGATTTACTACATATTATAATATATACTTCAATAATGCAGTGCATAAATGTAAAAATATTTTCAAAATATGTTTGGGTGTAAACTATACCTAACATTTAAGCTTGATGTCAGGCCAACTCCATTTGTTTACTAGATGCTCTATTATTCAAATCAGAAAATAGAAAAGTAAGAAATGAAAGTCAACAAAAATATGCTTTCTGAATCCAGACAGGATATATCTGAATGCAGAGATCACAGTTTACTTACCAGGTGAATATGCCTGTAACTGGAACATTGTTATTTATCATTCCAGGGTAAAGCTTAGACAATCATGTTGTATTGCTTCAATTGCTTCACCAATGCTCCAGCAATGCTTTGTAACAAACACTCCCAAGCTCAGTAGTCTCAAACAACACGTTTTTCTCTATTACAGGTCTATGTATTAGTAGAGTGGCTCTGCTTCAAAGTACTGTCCAACTTGGTTTGGCTTCGGGCTGCAGTAGGTTTCAGGTCTGTTCCTGGGTCTCTACATTCTCTTTGTACCAGCAGCTAGCTAAGCATGCTTTTTTTATGACAGATCATTAAAGCACAGACTGGAAACAAACAATGCTTCTTAAAGCCCTGGCTCAAAACTGGCCTGTAAGTCTGCCCATATTTTCTTGCCCAAAGCAAGTCATGTGAATACAGACAAATCAGTGGGACTGAAAAGTACATAAAATAAAGC
>NW_021701128.1:0-1472 GCF_005190385.1 Monodon monoceros
ATGGTGAGAGCGATGGTGACTATGATGGTGAGAGAGATGGTGAGTGTGATGCTAAGAGTGATGGTGAGTGCGATGTTGAGTGCGATGATGAGAGCGATGTTGAGAGCGATGGGGAGTGCGATGGTGGGTGAGATGGTGACTGCGAGGGTGAGTGCGATGGTGAGAGTGATGGTGTGTGTGATGTTGAGAGCGATGGTGAGGGTGATGGTGAGAGTGAAATTGAGAGTGATGGTGAGGTGATTGTGAGAGTGATGGTGAGTGCGATGCTGAGTGTGATCATGAGAGCAATCTTGAGAGCAATGTTGAGTGCATTGGTGAGAGCGATGGTGAGTGTGCTGGTGAGTTTGATGGTGAATACAGTGATGAGAGTCATGGTGAGAGCGATGGTGAGTGCAAGGGTGAGAGCGAAGGTGAGTGTGATGGGGA
Source organism: Monodon monoceros (assembly GCF_005190385.1). NCBI lineage: Eukaryota > Metazoa > Chordata > Mammalia > Artiodactyla > Monodontidae > Monodon > Monodon monoceros. Next base: position 427 of record NW_021701128.1, read on the forward strand.
CAGTGATGCTATGTGTGATGGACTGTGTGATGATGAGAGTGATGGTGAGAGTGATGGTGAGTGCGATGATGAGAATGTTGGTGAGTGCGAGGGTGACAGCAATGGAGAGTGCAATGGTGAGAGCGATGATGAGTGTGATGGTGAGAGCGATGGTGAGAGTGATGTGTGTGATGGTGACAGTGATGCTGCATGTGATGGTCCGTGTGATGGTGAGAGTGATGATAAGAGCAATGGTGAGTGAGATGGTGAGTGCAAAGTTGAGAGTGATGTTAGAGTCTGATGGTGAGAACGATGGTGAGAGCGATGGTGAGTGTGATGGTTAGTGTGACAGTGAGTGCGATGGTGAGAGCGATGGTGAGTGCAATGTTGAGAACGATGGGGAGTGCGATGATGAGTGCGATGGTGAGAGCTATGCTGAGAGTGATGGGGAGTGTGATGGTGACAGCGATGCTGCGTGCCATGACCTGTGTGATGCTGAGTACGATGGTGAGTGTTATGGTGAGAGCGATGTTGAGAGCGATGGGGAGTGCGATGATAAGTGGGATCATGAGAGTGATGGTGAGTGTGATGGGGAGAGCAATGGTGAATGCGATTTTGAGATCGATGGTGACTGCACGGGTGAGAGCAATGTTGAGTGTGCTGGTGAGAGCGATGGTGAGTACAATGATGAATGCGATGGTGAGAGCGATGGTGAGTGTGATGGTGACAGCGATGCTGTGTTTGATGGGGAGTGTGATGGTGAGAACGATGGTGAGTGCGATGATGACTACGATGGGGAGAGCGATGGTGAGAGCAAAGGTGAGAGAGTTGGTGAGTGCGATGGTGAGTGCGATGGTGAGAGCGACGTTGAGTGTGATGGTGAGTGTGATGGTGCCTATGACGATAAGAGTGATGCTGAGAGTGATGGTGAGTTCGATGGTGAGTCAGATATTGATAGTGATGGTGAGAGCGATCGTGAGTGTGTTAGTGAGTGCAAAGTATAGAGCGATGGTGAGTGCAATGGTGAGAGCGATGGTGACTATGATGGTGAGAGAGATGGTGAGTGT
>NW_021701129.1:0-1300 GCF_005190385.1 Monodon monoceros
CTCCCCATCTCTCTACTCCTGCTCCCAACACACACCCATCTCTTGCTCCACATGCCTCAGCTCTCCACAACCACACCCCAGTCTCTCCACATACACACGGACACCCTTGTCTGTCCCTCCACTCACTTCCTGTTTCTCCACAAACAAACACACATACAACCCCTCTCTCTCCACACATCTTCTGTCTCTCCACATATACACAAACACCCATCTCTCCCTCCACGTGCACACCCTAGTCTCTGAATACACACACACACCCCATCATTCCCTCCACAACCAATCCCCCGTCTCTCCACCAACACACATACATGCAGAGTCACCTGTCGCTCCATCCACACACGCACTTCCATCTCTACACAAATATGCCTGTTTCTACCTACACCCACACACCCCTTTCTCCACACACACCCACATGCACCCCAGTCTCTCCATGGGTGCACACCCAAAGAGACACTAACAACCCGTTCTCCACACAAAGAGGCGCACACACTCACACACACACACACACACACCTATGTGTCAGTCCACAGAGACACCCCCAGCACTCCTTCCAGAAACACACCCCTGGCTCTCCCTCTACACACACACCACCATCACTCCACAAACACACACACCCCATCTCTCCACATGCACACGAAAACACACACACACCATAGTCTCCACAAACACACAGTGCGGTCTGTACGTACATACACAACCCAGTCTCCCCATGCTCACAAACACCCACACACGTGTCTCTCCGTTTACACTTCCCTGTCTCTCCCTCCACTCTGACACAACACCCTTTACACACACACACACAAATTGGTTTCACCCTCCTCATTCTCTCCCTACACATTCTTCCCCTGTCACGCCCACCACCCAGTCTGTCTTCATACAAACACATAAACTCACACCCGTCTCGCCCACCACACCACTGTTGCTCCAACCACAGTCATACCCCAGTGTCTCTACACACACCCCCATCTCTCCTTGTGTGTACACCAACACCCCAACGTCTCCAGCACACATATGGACGCACAGTCCCACACCGTATCTCTTCTTCCAATACCCACCCTCAGACTCCTGTCTCTCGCTCCACACCCACACGCCAGTCTTACACACACACACACACACACACACACACCCATGTCTACCTCCATGCAAACACACATCTGTGTCTCCCCCATATTCTCCTTGTATGTCCGTTCAAACACAACAGCCCCATCTCTACAAGGACACCCCACACAACAACATCTCACTTTCCACAACCTCATCTCTCCAGTACACACATACGAATACACACACATGCCTATCTCTC
>NW_021701130.1:0-1547 GCF_005190385.1 Monodon monoceros
ATTCATGTCAGGGCTCATTTTCAGCAGCAGTAACTTCCAGTCACCTATAAGAGAGCATTTGATCGACATTTAGTAAGGTCAAAGTTCAGGATAAAGTTGTAAGGAATAATTTTGGCCCTGCCCCGCTAGAGAGACTCAGGATAAAGGCTGTATTGCTAATCTTGAGTGACGGGGCCATTATGGCTCCTCTTTAGTCTTTACAGAAAGTCAGTCTCTATGTAAATCCCCTTCCTGTCCTATTGCTTGAGAAAGGAGTACAAACCTAAACAACAAAAGGAGAAAAATCTTTGGTTAGATGCGCGTATTAGACCAATTCCCGTCAGTTAAAGCTATTTTGTACATTTCTCATTAAGTTTAAATGAGGTTGTCATCCTATGTACTGTGAGGTTCCTTACCCTACCTGCCTGACTTGGGCACTGACCTCAGGAGACAGTAGCAGCTGGGAGGATGCTTCACCACCGGCACCCTGGGCCCCTCTTTAAGGTTCTCTGTCTGCAAAATGCTGGGAGGTTGCGTATTTCGTTAAAAAGGGGGAGGCCAGTTCTGTTGCTAGCTGCTGGTTGACCTTTTACTCCTTCCCCCTTCAGCCTGAAGGGGTTTGTCAAAGGACAAATCAAAGAGAAGCTGGACCACCGCCTGCCATAGGCCCCAATGCTGAGACAGCGATAGCGCGGGGCGGCAAGAACGCAGCAGCTGGCGCTTCGGGGGTGTCCTCACGGCTACCTGGCACCTAGGCTGCAAAAGCCCTCCTGTCCATGGCTGTTCGCGAGCCGGCCGGAGGCAACCCTGGCAGTGGGTCTTCCCCTAACGGCACCCTTCCTCCCCCAGCTTGTCCCGGAATCCTTGCCCTGCGGGTTCTATGACTTGCACTAGAACTCCGGCGACAGCAGCGAGCTCTCAGACCTGGGCTTTTCGGCCTGTAGGCGCATGCGCGGCCAGCGCGCTCCCACCAGTCCCCTCACCCCCCTCCCCTCCCCCAGGAGACAATTTGGGCACGTCCCGGCAGCAGGTACCCGAAGAGCCAGTGTACGAGCGGCCAGAGCCTAGTCAGGCTCCTTCGGATGGCAAGCGTGGCGCGGCTTCGAGCGCTGCGAAGGGCAGCGGCCGGTATTCTTCCTTAAATTTCTTCTGTGGCTTCTCTACTGGTAGGGAGCAGCTCCTGCGCAAGGGTGGATGCAGGCACGGGGCGGCTCAGCTCCTCCTACTGCGGCGGGGCGGGGGGGAGGGGGGAGAGGGGGCGGACAGCCCAGTCAGCGAGGCGTCCGCCACCAGCCCATGCCATGCGCGTTAGGTGTCAGCCCTGACCCTTCGGTGCACTTTTGTTCTCTCAAGAGATGTAACCCCCAGTGTCAGCTGTGACATTAATTTCACCTTATCTCCATGCACACCTGCGTACACTTCGTAAAAGTTCGTGTGTAGAATGCGAGTTTGTGTGACCATTGGGAAGACAGTATGGATGCGTGCCTGTCATGCTTTGCATTTAACTCGTGGACGTGTTTGCCGGGGTTAATTTTTACTCGGGTGATTTACATGTAGCTAAAGACCAG
>NW_021701131.1:0-1136 GCF_005190385.1 Monodon monoceros
ACACAACCGTCCCCACCGAGGAGGGAGGGAGGGAGGTAGGGGGGAGGGAGGGAGGGAGGGAAGAAGGAGGGAGGGAGGGAGGGAGGGAGGGAAGAAAGAGGGAGGGAGGAAGGAAGAAAGAAAAATTATATTTTGTTCCCTCCCCCAGGTAATTGTTTTGCACCCAGGGATGAATGCCCCACCTTGTAGGCCACTGGACCCAAGCCCTGACTAGAGAAAAATCTATACAAACTTGATGGCTGGAGCTGGAGTGTGGGCAGTTCTGTCCCTTGTTCACTGGGTGAACTTAAGCATGTGGCTCAACCTCTCCCCGAATAGGCTCCCAGGCAGTAGGACGACGAAGTGGGCGGTGGGCCTCGCGGAGATAGGATTCTCCACTTGTTGGCAGGGTGCTCCACGCTTCCAGTGCTGGACTGAGCACCTGTGCGTTGGGGACCACCCAATTCCTCTGGCCACTTCCCTCAGCCAAAACCCCATTCAGCCGCGCCTCCTCCGGAACGCCGGGCAGGGCGGCGCCAGCTCCAGGTCTCCAGCACTGGGAGGAGCAAATCCCTGAGCAAGGTTGCTACAGTCTCCCCCAGAGGCTGCTCCTTTAGCGCCCTGCCTAGCTGGTGAGAGCCTGAGACGTGGGCCATCGCCTTCTCCCCCAAATCCTGCTGGGGCCTGCCCTCCCTGCAGGCCTCAGAGAGGGAGAGGACCTGGCCGGCGCCCCTGCCCAAAGCAACCACTATGGTCCTCAGGGTCCATCCACAACGTCTCCTCCGGGTCGGGTCTCGGTTCTTGGCCCCCATCCAGCAGGCTTGGGTCTAGGGGCTCCCCGCAGGGAAACCGAGGCCCCTAATTGTCGCTTCTACACCCCCTAGGTTGCCGCATCAGAGCACGCATTCCACCTAAGCCGCAGCTTTGGGCTTAGGCGTCTTGGCCAAGTGGCGCGGAGCAGAGTGTTGTCACTCCAGGAAGAATGAATGAAAAGAGGAGCTGAGCGGGGTGGGGCGCCGCCGAGGGCGCGGGGCGGGGCCGCGCAGGGCAGTTCGGCCGCTCGCCCGCGCCCCGCCCCGCCCCCGTGCCGCAGCTCCGAGGCCCCGCCCCGGCCCGCCCCTCCGCTTGCTCCCCAGGCCGCCGCGGCGCGGAGCCGG
>NW_021701132.1:0-495 GCF_005190385.1 Monodon monoceros
TTGTAAATATTTATGCACCCAACATAGGAGCACCTCAATACATAAGGCAAATACTAAGAGCCATAAAAGGGGAAATTGACAGTAACACATTCATAGTAGGGGACTTTAACACCCCACTTTCACCCATGGACATATCATCCAAAATGAAAATAAAGAAGGAAACACAAACTTTAAATGATACATTAAACAAGATGGACTTAATTGATATTTATAGGACACTCCATCTGAAAACAACAGAATACACATTTTTCTCAAGTGCTCATGGAACATTCTCCAGGATAGATCATATCTTGGGTCACAAATCAAGCCTTGGTAAATCAAAGAAAATTGAAATTGTATCAAGTATCTTTTCCGACCACAGCGCCATGAGACTAGATATCAGTTACAGGAAAATATCTGTAAAAAAATACAAACACATGGAGGCTAAACAATACACTACTTAATAACGAAGTGATCACTGAAGAAATCAAAGAGGAAATCAAAAAATACCTAGAA
>NW_021701132.1:595-1953 GCF_005190385.1 Monodon monoceros
CACTACTTAATAACGAAGTGATCACTGAAGAAATCAAAGAGGAAATAAGAAAATACCTAGAAACAAATGACAGTGGAGACCTGACGACCCAAAACCTATGGGATGCAGCAAAAGCAGTGCTAAGAGGGAAGTTTATGGCAATACAAGTCCACCTTAAGAAACAGGAAACATCTCGAATAAACAACCTAACCTTGCACCTCAAGCAATTAGAGAAAGTAGAACAAAAAAACCCCAAAGTTAGCAGAAGGAAAGAAATCATAAACATCAGATCAGAAATAAATGAAAACGAAATGAAGGAAACAATAACAAAGATCAATAAAACTAAAAGCTGGTTCTTTGAGAAGATAAACAAAATAGATAAACCATTAGCCAGACTCATCAAGAAAAAAAGGGAGAAGACTCCAATCAATAGAATTAGAAATGAAAAAGGGGAAGTAAAAACTGACACTTCAGAAATACAAAAGATCATGAGAGATTACTACAAGCATCTCTATGCCAATAACATGGGCAACCTGGAAGAAATGGAAAATTCCTAGAAATGCATAACCTGCCAAGACTGAATCAGGAAGAAATAGAAAATATGAACAGACCAATCACAAGCACTGAAATTGAAACTGTGATTAAAAATGTTCCAACAAAGAAAAGCCCAGGACCAGATGGCTTCACAGGTGAATTCTATCAAACGTTTAGAGAAGAGCTAACACCTATCTTTCTCAAACTCTTCCACAATATAGCAGAGGGAGGAGCACTCCCAATTTCATTCTACGAGGCCACCATCACCTTGATACCAAAACCAGAGATGGATGTCACAAAGAAAGGAAACTACAGGCCAATATCACTGATGAACATAGATGCAAAAATCCTCAACAAAATACTAGCAAACAGAATTAAACTGCACATGAAAAGGATCATACACCATGATCAAGTGGGGTTTATTCCAGGAATGCAAGGATTCTTCAACATACGCAAACCAATCAATGTGATAAACCATATTAACAAATTGAAGGAGAAAAACCATATGATCATCTCAATAGATGCAGAGAAAGCTTTCAACAAAATTCAACACCCATATTTGATAAAAACCCTCCAAAAAGTAGGTATAGAGGGAACTTTCCTCAACATAATAAAGCCCATATATGACAAACCCACAGCCGACATCATCCTCAATGGTGAAAAGCTGAAAGCATTTCCACTAAGATCAGGAACAAGACCAGGTTGCCCACTCTCACCACTCTTATTCAACATAGTTTTGGAAGTTTTAGCCACAGCAATCAGAGAAGAAAAGGAAATAAAAGGAATCCAAATCGGAAAAGAAGAAGTAAGGCTGTCACTGTTTGCAGATGACATGATACTATACA
>NW_021701132.1:2053-5108 GCF_005190385.1 Monodon monoceros
TTCAACATAGTTTTGTAAGTTTTAGCCACAGCAATCAGAGAAGAAAAGGAAATGAAAGGAATCCAAATCGGAAAAGAAGAAGTAAAGCTGTCACTGTTTGCAGATGACATGATACTATACATAGAGAATCCTAAAGATGCTACCAGAAAACTACTAGAGCTAATCAATGAATTTGGTAAAGTAGCAGGATACAAAGTTAATGCACAGAAATCTCTGGCATTCCTATATACTAATGATGAAAAATCTGAAAGTGAAATCAAGAACACACTCCCATTTACCATTGCAACAAAAAGAATAAAATATCTAGGAATAAACCTACCTAAGGAGACAAAAGACCTGTATGCAGAAAATTATAAGACACTGATGAAAGAAATTAAAGATGATACAAATAGATGGAGAGATATACCATGTTCTTGGATGAGGAGAATCAACATTGTGAAAATGACTCTACTACCCAAAGCAATCTACAGATTCAATGCAATCCCTATCAAACTACCACTGGCATTTTTCACAGAACTAGAACAAAAAATTTCGCAATTTGTATGGAAACACAAAAGACCCCGAATAGCCAAAGCAATCTTGAGAACGAAAAAAGGAGCTGGAGGAATCAGGCTCCCTGACTTCAGACTATACTACAAAGCTACAGTAATCAAGACAGTATGGTACTGGCACAAAAACAGAAAGATAGATCAATGGAACAGGAAAGAAAGCCCAGAGATAATCCCACGCACATATGGTCACCTTATCTTTGGTAAAGGTGGCAGGAATGTACAGTGGAGAAAGGACAGCCTCTTCAATAAATGGTGCTGGGAAAACTGGACAGGTACATATAAAAGTATGAGATTAGATCACTCCCTAACACCATACACAAAAATAAGCTCAAAATGGATTAAAGACCTAAATGTAAGGCCAGAAACTATCAAACTCTTAGAGGAAAACATAGGCAGAACACTCTATGATATATATCACAGCAAGATCCTTTCTGACCCACCTCCTAGAGTAATGGAAATAAAAACAAAAATAAACAAATGGGACCTAATGAAACTTCAAAGCTTTCGCACAGCAAAGGAAACCATTATCAAGACCAAAAGACAACCCTCAGAATGGGAGAAAATATTTGCAAATGAAGCAAATGACAAAGGGTTAATCTCCAAAATTTACAAGCAGCTCATGCAGCTCAATAACAAAAAAACAAACAACCCAATCCAAAAATGGGCAGAAGTCCTAAATAGACATTTCTCCAAAGAAGATATACAGACTGCCAACAAACACATGAAAGAATGCTCAACATCATTAATCATTAGAGAAATGCAAATCAAAACTACAATGAGATATCATCTCACACCAGTCCGAATGGCCATCATCAAAAAATCTAGAAACAATAAATGCTGGAGAGGGTGTGGAGAAAAGGGAACACTCTTGCACTGCTGGTGGGAATGTGAATTGGTTCAGCCACTATGGAGAACAGTATGGAGGTTCCTTAAAAAACTACAAATAGAATTACCATATGACCCAGCAATCCCACTACTGGGCATATACCCTGAGAAAACCAAAATTCAAAAAGAGTCATGTACCAAAATGTTCATTGCAGCTCTATTTACAATAGCCCGGAGATGGAAACAACCTAAGCGCCCATCATCGGATGAATGGATAAAGAAGATGTGGCACATATATACAATGGAATATTACTCAGCCTTAAAAAGAAATGAAATTGAGCTATTTGTAATGAGATGGATAGACCTAGAGTCTGTCATACAGAGTGAAGTAAGTCAGAAAGAAAAAGACAAATACCGTATGCTAACACATATATATGGAATTTAAGGGGGAAAAAAATGTCATGAAGAACCTAGGGGTAAGACAGGAATAAAGACGCAGACCAACTGGAGAACGGACTTGAGGATATGGGGAGGGGGAAGGGTGAGCTGTGACAGGGCGAGAGAGAGTCATGGACATATACACACTAACAAACGTAGTAAGGTAGATAGCTAGGGGGAAGCAGCCGCAAGGCACAGGGATATTAGCTCGGTGCTTTGTGACAGCCTGGAGGGGTGGGATAGGGAGAGTGGGAGGGAGGGAGACGCAAGAGGGAAGACATATGGGAACATATGTATATGTATAACTAGTTCACTTTGTTATAAAGCAGAAACTAACACACCATTGTAAAGAAATTATACCCCAATAAAGATGTTTAAAAAAAAAAATCTTAATGTGCATATGTGTCACCTGGGGAATGAAGACAGCGATTCTAATGTAGTAGCCCTGGGGTGGAGCTTGAGATTATGCGTTTCAAACAGGCTCTTGGCTTTTTCTCGTCTAAGGACCATACTTTGAGTAACGAGGTCCAAGAGAACACCGAGAATCCTCTGTGCTCAGTGTTTTCTTTTTAAGATTTGCTGCTGTTACATGCCTTCATATATTTATTCAACCAGAAAACTGAACAAAACATTCACTTTGCAAAATATTAGGCACCAGGGATTAAACTGTATTCCTTTGCTTCTCCTTCTCTTTGACAGCCTCCTTTCAGCACTTCCTGATGAGTGGCTTTTAACTCATCACAGTTGGTCTGTGCTTTTTTCTCCCTGTGCTTTTTTCTCCCCTTAGAATCTTAGAGTTGAAAGGAACTTTGGAGGTGATCAGTCTTCCACTTGGCAAAAGAACATTTTGCCATAGTAGTAATTAAAACTTTCCTTCTCACATTAGCTCTACAAGATTTTCTATCCACTGGTCCTAGTTTTGCCTTCTAGTGATACATAGAACACATCCATTTCTACCTCCACGTGATACCCCTTCACACATGTCCCTTCTAAATTTTTCTTCAGGCCAGATATCTCCATTTCATCATTTGTTGTTTCAAACCCTTTACATTTCTTGGTTGGAGTCTTCTGGACATGCTCCATTTTACCAATTGCCATTTTAAAATGTGGTGTATACTTTACAGTCTGTCCAGTGCGACTAATAACTCCTGCCCCACCCCCACTCCACGTTCTGTCTGGCTCAAGATCACCTTCACATGTTCAGTAGCCAAGTCACATTGTTGGGTGGCAGGTGAAACTGT
>NW_021701133.1:0-3665 GCF_005190385.1 Monodon monoceros
GAAAGCAAAAAATGGATAAAGAAGTTGTGGTACGTACGTACAATGGAATAACACTCAGCAATGAAATCTACGTCATCAGGCCCATAGCGGCATAATGAGTGGATTCAGGTACGATGATTTTACGAGAAATAAGTCAAACAGAAAAAGAAACCTCATAAGATATCACTAATACACGGAATGTAACCTTGGCTACACATGTACTGAATTACAAAACAGAACAGGGTCTCAAATTTAGAAAACCAACTTATGCTTGCTTATGGGGAAAGGTGAGTTGGGGTGCTGCATAAAACCAGAGATTGAAATGAGCACACATACCGTTCCATAAGCCAAATATATAATAGACCAGACCCACTCCTTGCTCAACGAAATGGACTCAACACCCCATATTCAATGCCTGGGAATATACCTGACAAGTAAGAATCTTAAAACCCATGGATTTATATGTCTACATAAGGAAATCAAGCGTATGTACAGTGGCCTAAACGCAGCAGTGAGAATCCGATAAATCCCATTATCAAAATAAATTTCAAAAACAAAACACAATGACAGTTAAATCGAGAGCAATCCTTAAATAATTCATTCAGGGCTTGTGATGCAACCTGGATTTACCACATCTACACCCAGAGCTGGTTGAGGCATAAGGCTGGACACTTCGGGCTGATAGCATTGGTGAGGTTCGGTGAGCAAACGCAGACCCTTTGAAGTCATACTTCATGGTACCCATTCCATGGGTCCCAACTCTCCAGGTTGAAGGGATTCTTCCTTCAGCAAAAACATGCATGGGAAACCCAGTGTATGGTCCACCATGTGATTGGGAAACGTTTTCAAATGCATCTCAGTTTTCGTCCCCTGGTACTCTTCCTTCAGCTAAAACATGCATGGGAAACCCAGTGTATGGTCCACCGTGTGATTGGGAAACGTTTTCAAATGCATCTCAGTTTTCGTCCCCTGGTACTCGGGTTCAACATTCTAGACGCTTTCCTCACATTCTCCGCACTTGGAGAGTCAGTGCATTTAACATACTATTTGGCACAGTTTGCAATTTCTGCGCAAGACGAACAGGAATAGGGAGAACCAATGAGAGACTAGCTGTAGGTGTCTGCACGGGCAACTGGAATGCTCATTTCCCACCAGGAAGAGGAATTAACCAAAGGCTCAGTGTGCCCTGCCGGAAACAGATTAGGGCCTAAAGCAATCCTGCGGTTTTGCGGCCAGCTCACAAGAAAGCGAGTTGAAGAAAGGAGCTCAGGGACACTGAAATTCACAAACCTGCAGAGTTATGAATGACAGCTATCGTCCAAAAATGTATTGAAGTAAGTCTTCGAAGAGGATTTGAAAGCGGGGCAGAATTTCAGAAAAACGATTTCAGGGGGTAAACTGGAATTGCACTTAAAGCATAGGAAAAGAGGCAGAATGTCGACAATGATGCACTTGGCCAAAAAGGGGGTATGCGTTTTTTCCTGCATATATTCAGAAAAATCGCATACGCACTTTTTGGCCAACCAAGCAAGCGTGTAAAGGAAATCTCCACTAAAATGAAGTCTCACTGCCTCCCGGTCAAAAGGGCCATCTGAAAAATGTGTAAAATCCAGAAAGACAGGACAGGTCATGGAGAAGAGGGAGCCTTGTTATGCTGATGGGCGGGATATAAATTGCCAACAGCCACTCTGGAGAAGCCTATGGTGTTTCCTGAAACACGTAGGAAACAAAGCAACACAACCTATGGCACTTCCACTTATGGTCCTATAGATTAGGGAAATTAAAATCAAAAACACACAGCCACCCCAAAGTTTGGGACGGCTCTGTTTACAAGAACCTCGTCTACGGTACAAGTTAAATATCCGACAAAGCAAAAAATGGATAAAGAAATTGTGGTACGCAAGTACAATGGAATATCACTCAGCAATGAAATCTACGTCATCTGGCCCGTACCGGCATAATGAGTGGATTCAGGTAGGATGATTCTACGAGAAATAAGTCACACAGAAAAAGAAACTTCATAAGATATCACTAATACATGGAATGTAAACTTGGCTACACATGTACTGAATTACAATACAGAACAGGGTCTCAAATTTAGAAAACCAACTTTTGCTTGCTTATGGGGAAAGGTGAGTTGGGGTGCTGCATAAAACCAGAGATTGAAATTAGCACAGATAGCGTTCCATAGGCCAAATATATAACAGACAAGACTTACTCCTTGCTGAACGAAATGGACTCAACACCACATATTCAACGCCTGGGAATATACCTGACAAGTAAGAATCTTAAAACCCATGGATTTATATGTCTCCATAAGGAAATCAAGCGTGTGTACAGCGGTCTAAACGCAGCAGTGAGAATCCGATAAATCCCATTATCAAAATAAATTTCAAAAACAAAACACAATGACAGTGAAATAGAGAGCAATTCTTAAATAATTCATTCAGGGCTTGTGATGCAAACTGGATTTACCACATCTACACCCAGAGCTTGGTGAGACATAATGCCGGACACTTTGGGTTGATAGCATTGGTGAGGTTCGGTGAGCAAATGCAGACCCTTTGAAGTCATACTGCATGGTACCCATTCCATGGGTCCCAGCTCTCGAGGTTTTAGGGATTGTTCCTTCCGCTAAAACATGCATGGGAAACCCAGAGTATGGTCCACCGTGTGACCGGTAAACATTTTTAAATGCATCTCAGTTTTCGACCCCTGGTACTCAGTTTCACCATTCCAGAACCTTTACTAACACTCTCCTTACTTGGAGAGTCTGTGCCTGTAACCTCCTGTTTGGCACAATTTGCAATTTCTGCGCAAGATGAACAGGAATAGGGAGATCCAATGAGAGACTAGCTGTAGGTATCTGCATGGGCAAATTTAACGATCATTTCCCACCAGGAAGAGGAAATAGCCAAAGGCTCAACATGCCGTGCCGGAACCAGATTAGGGCCTGAAGCTATCCTGCGGTTTTGCGTCCAGCTCACATGAAAGCGAGCTGAAGAAAGGAGCTCAGGGCCACTGCCATTCACAAATCTGCAGAATTATAAATGACAGCTATCGTCCAAAAATATATGAAGTAAGGCTGCAAAGAGGACTTGAATGCGGGACAGAATTCCAGGAATACGATTTCAGGAGGTAAACGGGAATTCCTTTGAAAGCATAGTAAAAAGGCAGAACCTCAACAATGATGCCCTTGGTCAAAAGGGCATATGCGATTTTTCCAGGGACCTCATTAAAGAAGGTAGGAGGCTCCCAGCATGCTTCAGTGGCCAACAGAGGGCACCCATCGCCAAGGCGACGTGAGCCAACCAGGCAGGAGTGACCTCACATTAGAGGGCCCACCTCACAGAAGGGTAAGGGACCCAGTCAGGATCAGACTCTCACCAGAGTGCCCACATCAGCTAGGGGCTGGGAACCAGGCAGGAGTGTCCTCACACTCGTGGGCCCACATCATCGAAAGTTGAGGTACCCAACACATGTTGTCTCAAACCAGAGGACCCACATCACCATGGGTCCCGGATCGAGTCAGGCAGGAGTAGCCTCACAACACAGGGCCAATAGAATAAAAAAGCTGAAGAATTATGCAGTGGGAACCTCCCAGCAGGTGGCCCAGAGCACCGAGTCTATGCGATCCATGCTGCAGTGAACTCACAGCAGAGGGCCCACATCATGAAACTGTGAGC
>NW_021701134.1:0-586 GCF_005190385.1 Monodon monoceros
TGGCGTACCCTAACCTGTACAGTAAACCGTACCCGTCCCCTAACACTAACCCTAACCCTAACCCTAACCCTAAACCTTACCCGAAATCTTACCTTAAACTATCCCCTAATCATAACCCGTACGCTAACACTAACCTGTACCCTAATACATACGCTCACCCTAAACCGTTGGCGTACCCTAACCTGGACCCTAAACCGACCCCGTCCCCGTCTGCTAACCCTAACCCTAACCCGAAACCTAACCCTAACCCTAACCTTAACCCTAACCCTTACCCGAAGCCTTACCCTAACACGTCCCCTAATCCTAACCCGTAAGATAACACTAACCCGTACTCTAAGACATACACTCACCCTAAACAATTGACGTACCCTAACCTGTAGCCTAAACCGTCCCCTAACCCTAACCCTAACCTTAACCCTAACACTTACCCTTAGCCTTCCCCTAAACCGTCCCCTAATCCTAACCGTACGCTAACAGTAACCCGTACCCTAACACGTACGCTCACCCTAAACCGTTGTCTTACCCTAAATCGTACCCTAAACCATCCCCGTCCCCTAACCCTATCACTAACCCTAACCCTAATCCT
>NW_021701134.1:596-1182 GCF_005190385.1 Monodon monoceros
TGGCGTACCCTAACCTGTACAGTAAACCGTACCCGTCCCCTAACACTAACCCTAACCCTAACCCTAACCCTAAACCTTACCCGAAATCTTACCTTAAACTATCCCCTAATCATAACCCGTACGCTAACACTAACCTGTACCCTAATACATACGCTCACCCTAAACCGTTGGCGTACCCTAACCTGGACCCTAAACCGACCCCGTCCCCGTCTGCTAACCCTAACCCTAACCCGAAACCTAACCCTAACCCTAACCTTAACCCTAACCCTTACCCGAAGCCTTACCCTAACACGTCCCCTAATCCTAACCCGTAAGATAACACTAACCCGTACTCTAAGACATACACTCACCCTAAACAATTGACGTACCCTAACCTGTAGCCTAAACCGTCCCCTAACCCTAACCCTAACCTTAACCCTAACACTTACCCTTAGCCTTCCCCTAAACCGTCCCCTAATCCTAACCGTACGCTAACAGTAACCCGTACCCTAACACGTACGCTCACCCTAAACCGTTGTCTTACCCTAAATCGTACCCTAAACCATCCCCGTCCCCTAACCCTATCACTAACCCTAACCCTAATCCT
>NW_021701135.1:0-3331 GCF_005190385.1 Monodon monoceros
GGGTGTGGTGAAAAGTGAACTCTCCTGCACTGCTGGTGGGAATGTAAGTTGATACAGCCACTGTGGAGAACAGTATGGAGGTTCCTTAAAAAAACTAAAAATAGATAGAACTACCATATGACCCAGCAATCCCACTACTGGGCATATACCCTGAGAAAACCATAATTCAAAAAGAGACATGTACCACAATGCTCATTGCAGCACTATTTACGATAGCCAGGACATGGAAGCAACCTAAGTGTCCATCGACAGATGAATGGATAAAGAAGATGTGGCACATATATACGATGGAATGTTACTCAGCCATAAAAAGAAACGAAATTGAGTTATTTGTAGTGAGGTGGGTGGACCTAGAGTCTGTCATACAGAGTGAAGTAAGTCAGGAAGAGAAAAACAAATACCGTATGCTAACACATGTATATGGAATCTAAAAAAAAGAAGAAGAAAAAAGGTCATGAAGAACCTAGGGGCAGGATGGGAATAAAGACGCAGACCTACTACAGAATGGATTTGAGGACACGGGGAGGGGGAAGGGTAAGCTGGGACAAAGTGAGAGAGTGGCATGTACATACATATACTACTAAATGTAAAACCGATAGCTAGTGGGAAGCAGCCACATAGCACAGGGAGATCAGCTCGGTGCTTTGCGACACCCTAGAGCAGTGAGATAGGGAGGGTGGGAGGGAGGAAGACACGAGAGGGAAGAGATATGGGAATATATGTATATGTATAGCTGACTCATTTTGTTATAAAGCAGAAACTAACACACCATTGTAAAGCAATTATACTCCAATAAAGATGTTTAAAAAAAAGGATAGTCAATCAATAATTGAAATTCAGTATGAACAACATAAAAAAAAAAAAAAACTCCAACAAACAACGGATGCCTAGAATAAATAAAGAATTCCTACAACTCAATAAGGAAGAGAAAGACCACCCAATAGAAAAATGAGCAGAAGACTTTAACACAGACTTCACATTAAAAGATATCCAAATGGCCAATGAACTTATGGAAAGGAGCTCAACTTCATTAGCTGCTAGGGAAAGGTAAATTAAAACCACAAGAAGATAACCTTCCTTTTCAATCCGTATGCCTGAAATTTAAAAGAAGGAGACTAATACCAAATGGAGCAACTGGCATTCTACACTGCTGACAGGAGGGTCAATTGGTACAAATATTTTGTAAAACTGTTTGGCAGCATCTGCTAAGCAAAGGTTTTCAAAGTGTGGTCCCTGGACCAGGAGTAAAAGCATCACCTGGAACTTTTCAGAAGTACAAATTCTCGGGCCTCACCCCAGACCTACTGAATCAGAAACTCCAGGTGAGTCCCAGAGATCTGTGGTTGAACAAGCCCTCCTGGTAATCTGATTCATGTGAATTCTTGAGAACCACTGTGCTAAAGCTAAACGTATGCGTACCCTGTAACCCAGAAATTGTACTCTTAGATAGAGGTAACAGAAATGTGTACAAATATTCCTCAAAAAATACGTACAAACATGTTCACAGTAGCACCACTTACAATAACCCTGAACGGGAAACTAGCTAAATGCCCATCATCGGTACAATGGATAAATAAACTGTGATATGGTTACTTCATAGAAATCCATACAGCAATGAGGATGAGAAGTCTACGGTTTCATGCAACAATTTAGATGAATAAAAGAAACCAACACAAAGCAATACATCGTGTATGATTCCATTTATATAAAGTACAAAAGTAAGTCAGGATAATGGTTATACTTGGGAGAGACCAGTGGGTAGAAACTGGACAGGGGGTGGAGGAGGGCTTCTGGATGCAATTAAGTTTCTGTTTCTTGATCAAGGATTGTTCAGTTTATGAAAATTCATTCAGCTTGTAATATTCACTGTAGACTTGTAATATGTGTACATTACTGTCTCTATACACAAAGGTTTTTTTAACTCGATTAAAATAATTATGTTCAAGTTGCATAGGTGAGAATTACTTCAGGTAGTATATTTGCATTGAAAAAAGTTTAGGACGTTAAAAAATAATGAAGAACATCAAAAATAATATACTACTATGGGGAAAATTTATCCATATGGCAGCAGCAGCAGGGTGGGGAGGAAGATGCAAGATCATACACCAATGAAAGCTTCCCTGGAAGGCTGCATCTAGGTGCTAAAAATAGTCCCTGGGGTCTGGTTGGACAGTAGAAACCCAGCAGTGGGTGTAGCTCGGTAAATCTAAGCTTTAATAATGAAAATGTAAGCACTACATCTCTACATCCCTTAACACCATAGGAATTTTCAGTGGTCGTAGTTGCATTAACCTACCCATCAGTCAGGTTAAGCGGCCGTCGAAGGAGCAAAGTGAAAACAGCCAAACACGTTAGTTAATGTTCGCTTCTGATTGAAGTTTCTTAATATTTTGCCAGCAGAGTCAGTGGATTTAAAAAAAGACAATGAATGTTCTCATCTCCGTCACAGCAAAGCCTTCATTCCACCTCAAACTCTCTTTTGAGTAGCTTCTGGGCTCTGGTTTAGACATGGGTTCAGCCTGATGTTTACTAACAGGGATGTTGACCTTGGCCAATTACGTCACTTGGGTAATTCAATATGAGCAACACACTACATTTTTTCCTTTTTTAAAAAATGTTCTCTATCTTAGTTTTTATTTTTTCAAAAAGTAATTTGCTTGCATGGTTAGAAACTCAAAAATTACAAAGGGTTATATGGAAAAATGCCTCCCTTCTTAACTCATCTCCCAGGATTAGAGGCAACCAATGTTACCAGTTTCCTATATAACTTTCCAGAGACTGAATATTCACTGGAAAAAATCTATAGCCATATCTCTATATTCCATCGTATCCTTCCCTCTTTTCCATACCAAATTGCTCTGCATTTAACATTTAAATCTTGCAACAGTTAAAAAGGGGCATCTCCTTTTTTATAGCTGCACAGTCATCCATTGTATGAATGAATGAACATGCCACCATTTAACCATGTTAACAGACATTTATGTCTATTAATCTTTGCTTATTGTAAATAGTGCTCTAATGGATATTTTTCTACATATGTGTCTGTAAACATGTGTGTGTATACCTGAGGATAAATTCCTTATTTCTCAATTTTTTGTTAATCTCTTCAGTTAAAAAAAAAATTCCAGACCTATAGAAAAACTGCAAGAATATCACATTGAACTTCTAATATTTTGATATAAATTTCTTTAGCATTGCAACCCACTAACCATTTTATATGGCGAGATATATCTTTCCACTGAATCCCAAGAAAGTAAGAAGACGTGGGTATTTGAAGGTGGTTTTAAAATAAAATAAAATAAAATAAAATAAAATAAAATAAAATAAAATA
>NW_021701135.1:3341-5067 GCF_005190385.1 Monodon monoceros
TAAAATAAAATAAAATAAAATAAAATAAA
The DNA here is from genome assembly GCF_005190385.1 of Monodon monoceros. Classification (NCBI taxonomy): domain Eukaryota; kingdom Metazoa; phylum Chordata; class Mammalia; order Artiodactyla; family Monodontidae; genus Monodon; species Monodon monoceros. The sequence continues at coordinate 3,371 of NW_021701135.1, forward strand.
ATAAAATAAAATAAAATAAAATAAAATAAATAAAATAAATAGAAGCCTGTAGGAGGGCAAGAAATGCAGAAGAGGGATGTTAAGAGTCCCAGTGACAGCCAACCTCATGTGGCTGTCCCCAGGTATATATGGTCTCTCAATGCCTACACACTAGGATGGAGGTGGCAAACTTTTCCTGTAAAGGGCCAAATAGTAAATATTTTAGACTTTACAGTCCTTAGAGGCTCAGCCACAATTATTCAACCCCACTGTTGTAGCACGTAAGTCGTCATAGATAATACATCAAATAAATGAGCGTGCCTGTGACCTACCTTCATTCACAAAACTGTTTACAAAAACAGGCTGAGGGCTGCGTTTGGCCTACTGGCCATAACTTGCCAACCTATACTCTTAAAGGTGACATGAAAATTACTCCTTTTTAAAGGAGATCAGCCTCTAGATTCACTCCAAAGGTAGAAAAGCACGTTCAGCTATCCAAAATCAATCATAAGCACTAGTGGCTGGTCTCTGACCTCAGATAATTAGGCTGTCATTCTTAGCATTAAATCAAGTTCCATTGTCCTTCTTAAAGCATTTCGGGTTTGCACTGCTATCAACTGTCTCTGTAAGGTGCTGGCATTGGCACTGTCCCTGAACAGTCCTGAATGTGCCCACACAGGTGAGCAGGAATAGTGAGTCCACCTAAAGGCAGGCACCCATTGAGCCTACAGGCTTGGGAACGGGTATGTGTCAGCCTGAAATCACATTACATCACTCCAGAGAGAAAATATTGTTTTGACATTTGGACCTTCACACAACACAACAGAAAGTATAGCTGAGAGTCCCAAGCAATATGGCCCCAGTGATTTAAAATACAAAGATGTCTTCCAACCAGTTTCATAAATGAAATCTTTCTAGTTGATTTCTTTGTTGTTGTTTTTTTTTTAGATCTTTATTGGAGTATAATTGCTTCACAATACTGTGTTAGCTTCTGTTGTACAACAAAATGAATCAGCCATATGTATACATATATTCCCATATCCCCTCCCTCTTGAGCCTCCCTCCCACCCTCCCTATCCCACCCTTCTAGGTCATCACAAAGCACCGAGCTGATCTCCCTGTGCTATGCAGCTGCTTCCCACTAGCTAACTATTTTACATTTGGTAGTGTATATATGTTGATGCCACTCTCACTTCACCCCAGCTTCCCCCTACCACCCCGTGTGCTCAAGTCCATTCTCTATGTCTACATCTTTATTCCTGCCCTGCCACGAGATTCATCAGTACCATTTTCTTTTAGATTCCATATATATGTGTTAGCATACGGTAACTGTTTTCCTCTTTCTGACTTACTTTACTCTGTATGACAGACTCTAGGTCCACCCAGCTCACTAAAAATAACTCAATTTTGTTTCTATTTATGGCTGAGTAACATTCCATCGTATATATGTGCCACATCTTCTTTATCCATTCATCTGTCGATGGACACTCAGGTTGCTTCCATGTCCTGGCTATCGTAAATAGAGCTGCAATGAACATTTTGGTACATGACTCTTTTTGAATTATGGTTTTCTCAGGGCATATGCCCAGTAGTGGGATTGCTGAGTCATATGGTAGTTCTATTTTTAGTTTTTTAAGGAACCTCCATACTGTTCTCCACAGTGGCTCTATCAATTTACATTCCCACCAGCAGTGCAGGAGAGTTCACTTTTCACCACA
>NW_021701136.1:0-18642 GCF_005190385.1 Monodon monoceros
ATAATCTGGAGTATGATCCCCCATGATGATCCCCCATGATAATCTGGTTGGGTTAAATAGGTGTGTGAATGTGAAAGAGGACAAGTCATTATTTCAAATCCATTTACTGGATGCTAATACTTCTGCTCACGTTTCATTGGCTAGGACTCAGTTACATGACCACACCCAACTGCAGGGGAGGCTGGCTGGGAAATGGAGTTCATAACCCTCCCACACAGCCTCCTCCATGCTCTTTCCTCTTCTGCTGGCTGGATGCAGATGAGAATGGCCATTGTGGGAGCCATGTGTTGGAGATGGCGATGGAAAGATGGAAACAAGATGGGAAGAGCCCAGATCCCTGCATCACTGTGGGAGGAGAGCTTCTCTCTGACCTAGAATAGTTGTTTTGGACTTTATGTGAGCAAGAAATATTTTTCTATTGTGCTTGAGCCGTTATCTGTGCAGGGGCTTGTTTGTTACAGCCCCCAGTGTTGCCTCTCACTAACACAGTGCCTCATCACCCTCCCTTCTCCCCTGCCTCCCACTGGCAGGCAGGGGAGGGGTTAAGGAGTTCTTGGTCCTGAGTCTGAGCAGCAGACATGTGAGAGAGCCGCAGGAGACTTGGTTCCTACAAGTAGCTCCTGATCTCTCCTGGAATCCTCACACTTTGTGTTTGAGGGAGCCTTAAGAGGCCCCATACGTGACAATCCATTGTCATGAGCCTTTGGGTTTTGTCTTTGATACCCCAGGTAACAAAATGGGCTTATCCAAGAAAATATTAGGTCAGCTTAATTGTAAAACATAGAGGCCCCCCTGAGAGCATGCACAGCGATTTCTACCTTTATGAGAGATTTTATGACTCCAAATTGCCTGTCAGGATGTTTAAACAGCCCCTCGGAGCATCCAGTAGTGCCCTCATAGTCATTACATACCACTAATGGGTGCTGAGCTTTCCAAACCCTATTTACTGTGTGGATTTAGTCATCCCAGAGGACCTATTTCTAATTAAATAATACATGATTTCAAAGTGTATAAGTACAGTGTATGTGCCCAGGGCTGTTCTTCTGGGTCCTAAGGTTCTCTAGCTCCAGACATTCCCATGAGCTTCCTTGATGGGGGCCAGAGAAACTTTCCTCTTTGCCCGAGTTTTGAAGCAACATTGTCCATTTTCCTTGGGAAAGTGTAGGAAATGCAGACTCCTGGGCTCCACCCTAGAGAGTCTGACTCAGTAGGTCTGCAGTGTGAAACCTGCACTTTTAAGAAGCAGATCCAAGTACTTCCTTCATTCCATGAATATGAATTGCATATTTACCTTGGGTCAGGCTCTGTGCTATATCTGAGAACAGAGCAGACCAGATTGCTCTCTGTGTGGCATTTACTGCCTAAAAGGGACAGAATTGTAAGGCAATGCAACTTGTGGTCCTGCATATTTCCCCTGCAGTTCTTTATTTCTTTTTTGGCTTCACCCTGACTGATCCCTAATTCTCTAATTTTCCAACTATTACCCCGAAACTTGATTGTCTAGTTGCATGCAGCAGAGTAACCACTGGCTCCCCCACTCCCTCCTTGGGTCTCATGCTTGGGCCAAAGACCCCCCCTTTCCCTCCCTCCAACCCCTGTAGGATTTCCTCCTCAGAGCAAGTCAGGTGGACAGAAGACTCTCCTAGGCTGTGCAACTATGTGCAAAGTGTCTCACCTTTCAAGGCCTCACTTGCCCCATCTCTAAAATGGAGATGATCATAATTTACCTGCCTTGAGGGTGCATGACCTTAAGACCCCCTTTATTATGGTTTGAATTGTGCCCCACCCCCAAATTCATATGTTGAAGTCTTAACTCCCAGCACCTCAGAAGGTGACCTTATTTGGAAATAGGGTCATTGCAGATGTAATTAGTTAAGATGAGGTCATACTAGAGTAGGGTGGGACCCTAATCCAATATGACTGGTGAACTAGTGTCCTTATAAAAGGGGAAATTTGGACACAGACACAGGAGAATACCATGTGAGGACTGGAGTTATCCTATCACAAGTCAAGAAACACCAACGATTGTCAGAAAACTGCCAGAATCTAGGAGAGAGGCCTGGAACAGATCCTTCCCTTAGCCCTCAAATGGAACCAACCCTGATGAGACCTTGATTTCAGACTTCTGGCCTCCAGGACTGTGATACAGTGCATTTCTGTTAAGGCACACGGTTTGCGGCACTTTGTTATGGTAGCGCTGGTGAATGAGTATACCTTTTGAGCCTGAGATCTTTTATTCTTGAGCACAGTTGTAAGGACCTCATTCCTAGCAGTCCAAGGGCCTGGGCCCACGTGCCCACACCATGCTGAGGTCTGCAGCAAGACAGCATCCTGATGTGATGATGAAGATGGTTATGACACCCCCACCTACTGTTCATTGACTGCTTCTATTGTGCCTGGTGCTTCTCTCATTTACTGCTCTTCTCCATCCTGTGAGGTGACCTCTAGAAGCCCATTTTAGGGATATAGAATTGAGGTTCAGAGATATGGAAGTGACTTGTCCAAGGACAAGCAGCTACTAATTGGGAGAATCAGGATGTGAACCCAGATCGCTTGACTCTAATAGCAGCTTCAACCACTACCCTGTAAAGCCTCCAAGCTCTCCTCTGTATATTGGTGTTCAGTAGGAATTTCTCTCTACAGCAGGGTTTCTTAACATCGACACTATTGCCATTTCAGTTCAAGGAATTCTTTGCTGTGGAGGCTGTCCTGTGCATTGTAGAATGTTTAGCACCTTGCATGGCCTCTATCCACGAGGTGCTAATAGCACATCCTCCTGTCCCTATTTGTGACACCAAAAATGTCTCCAGACATTGCCAAGTGTCCCCTGGGGGGTAACACTGCTTCAATTGAGGACCCCTGCTGCAAGGGATGTATCTTTTAAAATTACTGTCCGTTTGGTCCAGGAGAAAGGTTATCAGGCAGTAGGACATTTTAGAGCATGTTCAGAGTGGGGCTTCTCCATTGTGCATAAGAAATGCTGTCCAGCCTGGAGGGCGGGAGCCTGTTAGTCCACATACTGCAGGCTTTCTGGGGTGAGCTGTAGCTCCAGCAAAGAGGCAGAGAAAGGAAAAGCTGGGGTTCTGTGGCCAATCTTGGTTACCCTTTGTCCATGTGGTCATAGATCTTTAAAGTGTGGAGGAAGAGACTTGGGAACTCCCGTAGACCCAGGAATGGGGGAAATAGAATTAGTTTATTTCTTTAGCTCATTATTTAATTCATTTCTTAAGTACCTTTTCTATGAGACAATGATGAAGGACTTTCTTTAAGAACTGTGTTTGAGTCTTGGCTCTGCTGCATCCTAACTGGTGACCTTGGGCATGTGTCTTAACATCTCAATTTTCTCACCTGTGCGATAGGACTAATCACACCACGTACCTTAAGGGATTGTCGTGAAGATTAAATGAATCAATGTATGTATTTAAGGGGCTTAAATCTTGCCTGGTGCAGTGTTAAGAGCTCATCAAATATGTAGCTTTTATGAGGTCTCATTTCCAGTGGTGGAGCTAGGTTATAGGGACACAGCAAGCTCTTCTTGAGCAGGGTTTCTCAACCTTGGTGCTCTTGACATGTGGGGCTAGACAATTCTTTGTGGTGAGAGGCTGTCCTGTGCCTTGTGGGATGTTGAGCAGCATCCCTGGCCTCCACCCACTACATACCAGTAGCACTCTCTTCCTCTAGTGAAAACCAAAGATGTCTCTGGATAGTGCCAAGTGTTCTTGGGGGACAAAATTACCCTTAGTTGAGAACCACTGTTCTAGACTGTGTTAAAATAAGTTCCTTGAGGCCTTCCTACTCAGCAGCAACATCACCTTGGAGCTTGTTAGAAATGCAGAGTTGCAAACCCTGTCCCAGCCTTACTGATCAGAACCTGCATTTCAACAAGATCCCCAGGCAAGTCAGATGCATCTTGAGGCCTGAGAAGCAGGGCTTTCAGGAGCAGATCCAAAGGGCACAGCTCAGAGTAGGCACCGGGTTCGTTGAATGAATAAATAAGTGAATTGTGACCAAGATAAAAATTCTTCCCTTAAAATTCTAACAGTCACCTGCATTTTCCACTACCATGCTCTGAGCTTGTGGGCTCAGACACAGGCCTGAGGTCAATGCTTTATCAATGGCTTTACCCAGGAATCCTAATTCATCCAGGCCCTCCTAGATCAGGGTGAATTGGGGTGATGGGTGGTGGAGCAGGTAGAGGTAGCTGTGGACAGAGTTGTGAAGTCTATGCAGTGTATTCCCAGCCCCTGAGTGGGTTATGCCCCTTCCTTTTCCATCTGGAGACCTTGATATGAACGATCTGGGGTGGAGACCTGGAATCAATGTTTTTAAATGCTTCCAAGTTATCATAGTGATGGCTGAGGAGCTAAAGCATATAAATAAATTATATCCTCCTATTTTTTTTTTAAAGTTTGTGTTGCAGTGAGCTTATAAGAGAACACATGGGAAGTAGCTTCAGATGTAGTAGCTTCAGGATTTTTTCTTGTTTTGCCCCTAGAAGTGCAGCAAATGTGAGTAGAGCAGAAGCAGCATTTCTCATGGCAGGCAGGAGAAGGAGACAAAGGGGAAGGTGGACGCATTTAGAAGGGAGGTAAACACTCTATCCCAGCCCAGGGGCTGGTGACTTTGAACCTGTGCATGAAGGCAATTCACTGAGCCCCTTTTGCAAGCCTCAGTTCTGAAATGTCAAGCAGAATTGTGCAGACTGAACACTAATGCTTTGAGAAACAAGAGTTATGTTTTAATAGGGCTTGTGATAGCTGCTAAGCCAATTCCAAGAGGAAATGTGCCTTAATAAATACTCTTGATGGCGGTGATGAGAATTATCCCTCAGTGTGGATAATCTTGCTGAGGAGGAGATGACGGGCTGCTGCAGGTAGACCGAGGGAGTCTCCCTGCTTAAAAACACATTTTTCTGTTGGTGGCATGTGTGCGCGTGTGAACAGAACATTTAAAGTCTGAGCAGACTCCATGACAACTTCAAATAGAGGCTTGGCTGAAATCCCTCCTGGGCCCCAGTAGCCATCTCAGCATGGATGAGGTATTATCAACTCCTGATGAAGATTGATTTTAAAATAACTGGGTTCTCGAAGATCCTAATTCTGGAAATCAATTAGATTAATCGGCCTTGTAAAAATGACCGTGCAGAATGTGTTTCAAGGTTACTGGGGAAATTCTGAACCCATCAGAGTGATTAGCTCACTGAGTGTGATGTAGTCTGTGCTGTTGGTGTGTTGGATTTGGTTTACAGTGTGGCTTCGAAATGGAGCTGAGTTACCTTCTTCCAAGGTGAGCTGGGTAGGGGTTCTCATTAGAGTTCTTAGATGCAAGAGACAGAAAGGGACACTGGTTGATTTTGGAGAACAGGAATTCCTGAGATGGTGACGAGGAGCCCACACAGTCAGAGGCCACATAGCCAGGGTCATTGCCTAAAGTCACACCGTTAAACTAGTCACAACAGGAGGGGTTTTCTTAAACATAAGAAGAAGGCTGCAGATGCTCTGTGACCCCAGAAAATGACAAATGTTCAGTATAGTGGAATAAACATTCATTCATTCACTCAAAATATTCATTGAGGGCTTACTATGAGCCAGTTCCGTGTGCTTGGGAAATCACAGTGAGCAAAACAGAAGAAAATAGCTATTCTCACAGGGCTTATGTTCTATTGCGGAGAGACAGAAAAGAAATAAGTTATGGAGCTGTGTTGACCAATATGGTAATCACTAGCCATGTGCAGCTACTTAAATGTAGACAATTGATTTAAACTAAATAAAATTAAACATCCAGTTCCTCAGTCATGCTAGGCACATTTTAAGTGGTCAATATCCTATGTGGCTAGTGGCTACTGTATTGGACAGCTCATAAACTCGGAGTCCAAAATCTCATCAGTTCATCTAAATTATCCAAATTCAGTATGGGGAGGCTATGAGTATGATCCATCCTGGAGGACAGTTCCTTTCCATCTGTGGACCTGTGAAACTACACAAAAGTTATCTGTTCCCAAAGCACAATTGTGGGGCAGGCATGGGATAATAACTGTAGGCATTCTCTTTCAGAAGGGGAGAAAAATGGAAGGTCAAAAGGAATCACCAGTCCTAGGCAATATATAAAATTGCCAAGAAAATTCCATAAGGTTTTGAGCCCCAGGAATAATCCTCTGATTTGTAGCTCCACCCTTCAGATTCATAGCTCTGCCTTCTAGGCTCATGGCTGTGCCCTGTGGGTCATCCTTCCTTTTTCAAGAAAGGTAGCAAATATTTTGCAATTGAATAGTTTTATCAGTGTGCTTCTTGACTATAGAATTTGGGGGACTGACAGTCTTCTTTCATTTTGTACTCTTTCAGTCCAAGCTGGCAGTGTTTCTGCTGAGATAAGTTTCTTAAGAACTTTGTGGAACTCTCATGTCTGTCACCAGGATTCACTGCATTAGACAAGAGGCTTGTTCATGGATATTTCTGAGATAATCTCTAATTTTGGCTTCTGCTGAGATGGCTTAAGAGGCCTAGGAGTCACACCCTAAGTCTCTTCAAAGAGCCTCTTTTTTTTTCCGGTACGCGGGCCTCTCACTGCTGTGGTCTCTCCCGTTGTGGAGCACAGGCTCCGGACGTGCAGGCAAAGAGCCTTTTTTAACTGAATTTTTCAAACCTGAAAATTTTACCTTCCTGCTGAATTAGCAAGACGTACAGCCACACCCTTGGCTTTTTCTCTAGAGCACCCTCTTCTGAGTATGGATCTCTTAATTTTAGCATCTTTTGCCATCTGGGTAGGCTTAGAAGTTCTCAGATCATTCAGTCCTGCTTTTTTTCCATATCAGTTTTTCCCTCAATTTGTTTCTCTTCTCTCATATTTTACAATAAGCATCAAGAAAAAAACAGGTTGCACCTTCAACGCTTTGCTTGGAATTATTTAAATATTTAGGGTCGTTGTTTATAAGTTCTGCTTTCCACAGAATGGCAGAAAACATTCTGCTAAACTTTCTGTCGCTGTATAACATCTTAACCCCAGTTTTCAATAACATGTTCCTCACTTCCTTCTGAGTACCCACTGGCAGCATCCTTAATGCTCATATCTCTACCAACAGTCTGTTCATCTTGAGTTAGATATTCTCAGAGGCAATTTGGGTTTTCCTATAATGCTCCTCCCTTCCTTCTGAGCCCTCACCAGCAGTGTCTTTGACATCCATATGTGTACTAACACTATGTTCAAGCTGACCCAGGCTACTTCTATCATGGTCCTTAAAATTCTTCTAGTCTCTACTCATTGCCCAATTCCAAAGCCACTTGCATATTTTTAGGTGTTTGTTATAGTAGCACTTCACTTCTAGGTACCAAAATCTGTATTAGTTTTCTATTACTGCTCTAACAAATTACCACAAATTTAGTGGCTTAAAAGAAAACACATTTATTATCGTATGGTTCTGTAGGTCAGAAGTCTGGCATGGGTCTTACTGGGTTGAAATCAAGATGTTGGCAGGGTTTCCTTCCTTCATGGAGGCTCTAGGAAGGAATCTGTTTTCTTGCTCATTTGGGTTGTTGGTAGAATTCAGTTCTTTGTGGTTATAGGATTGAGGCCCCTATTTTTCTGGCTGCAAACTGAAGGTTGTTCCCAGCCTCTAGAAGCCATTGTACTCCTTGGCTGTGTCCTCCTCCCTCTGAATTCAAACCCAGCAATGGTGGATTGAATCCTTCTCACGTCACATCTTTCTGAATCTTTCCTGACTCAACTGGAAATATGTTCTCTGCTTTTAAGGACTCGTGTGATTAGGTTGAGCTGACCTGGCTAATCCAGGCCAATCTTCTTATCTCAAGGCCCATGCCTTTAATAACATACGCAAATGTGATTTTGCAACGTAGGGTAACATAGTCACAGGTTCTGGAGAATAGGATGTGGACATCTTTTGGGAGTCATTCTGCCTGTCCTAAGAGTCTTACAGAGTTTTTCCATACTCACTGAAAGCTGTAACCCTCAGTACTCAGGTCAAGGGAAGAGCCACAGAGATACCAAGAACCTCTCCCTCTCATGTCTTTGGTGATACACCAACCTGGGCTCTGGAGGCACAAAGCTGTAGTTGACTGCGGCAGGTCATTTATGGAGGCATTGATAACCAGAAAGTCTGTGCTCTAGGAAAAGGGGGTGAAGGCATGAAGCATAGAGGCTGAGAACCTGAACTTGTCATATACACATGGATATAAATTCCAGCTTGTCCACTTGACTTTGAACAATTTGTTGAACAGGAAACAATTGAACAAGTTAATTAACTTCTTTGAGGCTTGGTCTTCTCATCTGTAAATGGGTATGATGAAAATACCTATGTCAGGAGTAACTGTTGGAAGAGGATTCAGCAGAACAAACCCTGTGAAGCTTTATTATCACGTCTGCTGCACACAGGTGGCTTTCTGAGGGCCCTTGAAAAAGAGGTTGGGAGATGTATGCTGATCTTTGAAATGCTACAGAGGATACACAAGATAGCTCCTTTCAGCCTTCCTTGTGCCTGTGTAGGGGCTCATAACCCTAAAACACCATTGTGGTTTCAGGAACAGCAGGAAATGTGGGGAGACAATGGGTCCAGGGGGAGGCCCTGGGGATGCTACAAAGTGCATAGGGACCTGAGCTTCATCTCCAAGGGATAATGTGTGGGAATAACTTTATATTGCTGATTATTTTTTAAAACATCTTTATTGGAGCATAATTGTTTACAATGGTGTGTTACTTTCTGCTGTATAACAAAGTGAATAAGATATATGTATACATATATCCCTATATTCTCTCCCACTTGCGTCTCCCTCCCACCCTCCCTATCCCACCCCTCTAGGTGGTCACAAAGCACCGAGCTGATCTCCCTGTGCTATGCGGCTGCTTCCCATTAGCTATCTGTTTTACATTTGGTAGTGTATATATGTCCATGCCACTCTCTCACTTCGTCCCAGCTTACCCTTCCCCCTCCCTGTGTCCTCAAGTCCATTCTCCACGTCTGTGTCTTTATTCCTGTCCTGCCCCTAGGTTCTTCAGAACCATTTTCTTTTTTTTAGATTCCATACATATGTGTTAGCATACGGTATTTGTTTTTCTCTTTCTGACTTACTTCACTCTGTATGACAGTCTCTAGGTCCATCCACCTCACTACAAATAACTCAATTTCGTTTCCTTTTATGGCTGAGTAATATTCCATTGTATATATGTGCCACACCTTCTTTATCCATTCATCTGTCGATGGACACTTAGGTTGCTTCCATCACCTGGCTATTGTAAACAGTGCTGCAATGAACATTGTGGTACATGACTCTTTTTGAATTATGGTTTTCTCAGGGTATATGCCCAGTAGTGGGATTGCTGGGTCATATGGTAGTTCTATTTTTAGTTTATTAAGGAACCTCCATACTGTTCCTCATAGTGGCTGTATCAATTTACATTCCCACCAACAGTGCAAGAGGGTTCCCTTTTCTCCACACCCTCTCCAGCATTTACTGTTTATAGATTTTTTGATGATGGCCATTCTGACCGGTGTGAGGTGATATCTCATTGTAGTTTTGATTCGCATTTCTCTAATGATTAGTGATGTTGAGCATCCTTTCATGTGTTTGTTGGCAATCTGTATATCTTCTTTGGAGAAATGTCTATTTAGGTCTTCTGCCCATTTTTGGATTGGGTTTTTGTTTTATTGATATTGAGCTGCATGAACTGCTTGTATATATTGGAGATGAATCCTTTGTCAGTTGCTTCATTTGCAAATATATTCTCCCATTCTGAGGGTTGTCTTTTCATCTTGTTCATGGTTTCCTTTGCTGAGCAAAAGCTTTGAAGTTTCATTAGGTCCCATTTATTTATTTTTGTTTTTATTTCCATTTCTCTAGGAGGTGGGTCAAAAAGGATCTTGCTGTGGTTTATGTCATAGAATGTTCTGCCTATGTTTTCCTCAAAGAGTTTTATAGTGTCTGGCCTTACATTTAGGTCTTTAATCCATTTTGAGTTTATATTTGTGTATGGTGTTAGGGAGGGTTCTAATTTCATTCTTTTACATGTAGCTGTCCAGTTTTCCCAGCACCAATTATTGAAGAGGATGTCTTTTCTCCATTGTATATTCTTGACTCCTTTATCAAAGATAAGGTGACCATACATGCATGGGTTTATCTCTGGGCTTTCTATCCTGTTCCATTGATCTATATTTCTGTTTTTGTGCCAGTACCACACTGTCTTGATTACTCTAGCTTTGTAGTATAGTCTGAAGTCAGGGAGCCTGATTCCTCCAGCTCTGTTTTTCTTTCTCAAGATTGCTTTGGCTATTTGGGGTCTTTTCTGTTTCCATTCAAATTGTGAAATTTTTTTGTTTTAGTTATGTGAAAAATGCCATTGGCAGTTTGATAGGGATTGCATTGAATCTGTAGATTGCTTTGGGTAATATAGTCATTTTCACAGTGTTGATTCTTCCAATCCAAGAACATGGTATATCTCTCCATCTGTTGCTATCATCTTTCATTTCTTTCATCAGTGTCTTATACTTTTGTGCAAACAGGTCTTTTGTCCCCTTAGGTAGTTTATTCCTAGGTATTTTATTTTTTTTTTGCAATGGTGAATAGGAGTATTTTCTTAATTTCTTGTTCAGATTTTTCATCATTAGTGTATAGGAATGCAATAGATTTCTGTGCATTAATTTTGTATCCTGCTACTTTACCAAATTCATTGATTGGCTTTAGTAGTTTTCTGGTAGCATCTGTAGGATTCTCTACGTATAGTATCATGTCATCTGCAAAGAGTGACAGTTTTACTGCTTCTTTTCTGATTTGGATTCCTTTTATTTCTTTTTCTACTCTGATTGCTGTGGCTAAAACTTCCAAAACTATATTGAATAAGAGTGGTGAGAGTGGGCAACCTTGTCTTGTTCCTGATCTTAGTGGAAATGGTTTCAGTTTTTCACCATCGAGAATGTTGCTGGCTGTGGGTTTGTCATATATGGCCTTTATTATGTTGAGGTAAGTTCCCCCTATGTGTACTTTCTGGAGGGTCTTTATCATAAATGGGTGTTGAATTTGTCGAAAGCTTTTTCTGAATCTATTGAGATGATCATATGGTTTTTCTCCTTCAATTTGTTAATATGGTTTATCACATTGATTGATTTGCATATATTGGAGAATTCTTGCATTCCTGAGATAAACCCCACTTGATCATGGTGTATGATCCCTTTAATGTGCTCTTGGATTCTGTTTGCTAGTATTTTGTTGAGGATTTTTGTGTCTATGTTAATCAGTGATATTGGCCTGTATCACAGTCATACTATGATTGTGTTACTGTCGGTTTCCCCCTTATGGCTGTTAGCATTTGCCTTATGTATTGAGGTGCTCCTATCTTGGGTGCATAAATGTTTACAATTGTTATATCTTCTTCTTGGATTGATCCCTTGATCATTATATAGTGTCCTTCTTTGTCTCTTGTAATAGTCTTTATTTTAAAGTCTATTTTGTCTGATATGAGAATTGCTACTCCAGCTTTCTTTTGATTTCCATTTGCATGGAATATCTTTTTCCATCCCCTCACTTTCAGTCTGTATGTGTCTCTAGGTCTGAAGTGGGTCTCTTGTAGACAGCATATATATGGGTCTTGTTTTTGTATCCATTCAGCCAGTCTATGTATTTTGGTTGGAGCGTTTAATCCATTTACATTTAAGGTAATTATCAATATGTACGTTCCTGTTACCATTTTCATAATTGTTTTGGGTTTGTTAATGTAGGTCTTTTCCTTCTCTTGTGTTTCCTGCCTAGAGAAGTTCCTTTAGCATTTGTTGTAGAGCTGGTTTGGTGGTGCTGAATTCTCTTAGCTTTTGCTTTTCTGTAAGGTTTTAATTCTCTGTCGAATCTGAATGAGATCCTTGCTTGGTAGAGTAATCTTGGTTGTAGGTTTTTCCCTTTCATCACTTTAACTATGTCCTGCCGCTCCCTTCTCGCTTGCAGAGTTTCTGCTGAAAGACCACCTTTTACCTTATGGGGATTCCCTTGTATGTTATTTGTTGCTTTTCCCTTGCTGCTTTTAATATTTTTCCTTTGTATTTAATTTTTGATAGTTTGATTAGTGTGTGTCTTGGTGTGTTTCTCCTTGGATTTATCCTGTATGGGACTCTCTGTGCTTCCTGGACTTGACTGACTATTTCCTTTGCCATATTAGGGAGGTTTTCAACTATAATCTCTTCAAATATTTTCTCAGTCCCTTTCTTTTTCTCTTTTTCTTCTGGGACCCCTATAATTTGAATGTTGGTGCATTTAATGTTGTCCCAGAAGTCTCTGAGACTGTCCTCAATTCTTGTCATTCTTTTTTATTTATTCTGCTCTGTGGTAGTTATTTCCACTATTTTATCTTCCAGGTCACTTATCCGTTCTTCTGCCTCAGTTATTCTGCTATTGATTCCTTCTAGAAAATTTTTAATTTCATTTATTGTGTTGTTCATCATTGTTTGTTTGCTCTTTAGTTCTTCTAGGTCCTTGTTAAATGTTTCTTGTTTTTTCTCCATTCTATTTCCAAGACTTTGGATCATCTTTACTATCATTACTCTGAATTCTTTTTCAGGTAGGTTGCCCATTTCCTCTTCATTTGTCTAGTGGGTTTTTACCTTGCTCCTTCACCTGCTGTGTATTTCTCTGTCTTCTCATTTTGCTTAACTTACGGTGTTTGGGGTCTCCTCTTTGCAAACTGCAGGTTCATAGTTCTCATTGTTGTTGGTGTCTGCCCCCAATGGGTAAGGTTGGTTCAGTGGGTTGTGCAGGTTTCCTGGTGGAGGGGACTGGTGCCTTGTTTTGGTGGGTGAGACTGGATCTTGTCTTTCTAGTGGGAAAGACACGGTGGTGTGTTTTGGGGTGTCTGCGAACTGATTATGATTTTAGGCATGCTCTCTGCTAATGGGTGAGGTTGTGTTCCTGTCTTGCTAGTTGTTTGGCATAGGGTGTCCAGCACTGTAGCTTGCTGGTTGTTGAGTGGAGCTGGGTGTTAGCATTGAGACGGAGATCTCTGTGAGAGCTTTTGCCATTTGATATTACATGGGGCTGGGAGGTCCCTGGTGGACAAATGTCCTGAACTTGGCTCACCCATCTCAGAGGCTCAGGGCTGACATCTGGCCAGAGCACGAAGACCCTGTCAGCCACTTGGGTCAGCAGAAAAGGGAGAGAAAAAAAAAGAAAGAAAGAAAAAAATAAAATAAAGTGATTAAAAATTTAAAAAGTTATTAAAATAAAAAAAGTAAAAGACTAAAAGAAAAACGAAAGAAAGAAGAGTACAACCAAACCAAAAAACAAATCCACCAATGATAACAAGCACTAAAACCTATACAAATAAACAACAAAAAAAAACCCCCAAAACCGGACAGACTGAACCCTAGGGCAAATGGTAAAACAAAGCTATACAGACAAAATCACACAGAGAAGAAACACATACACCGTCACAAAAAGAGATAAAGGAAAAAAAAATATATATATATATATATATATATATATAAAAAGGAAGAGGGCAACCAAATCAATAAACAAGTCTACCAATGATAATAAGCTCTAAATACTAAACTAAAATAAACATTAAACCAGAAACAAATTAGACACAGAAAGGAAACCCCTATTCTATAGTTGCTCCCAAAGTCCACTGCCTCAATTTTGGGATGATTCATTGTCTATTCAGGTATTTCACAGATGCAGGGTACATCAAGTTGATTATGGAGATTTAATCTGCTTCTCCTGAGGCTTCTGGGAGAGAGTTCCCTTTCTCTTCTTGGTTCACACAGCTCCTGGTGTTCATCTTTGGATTTGGCCCTGCTTCTGTGTGTAGGTCACGTGAGGGCGTCTGTTCTTCGCTCAGACAGGACGGGGTTAATGTAGCAGCTGATTAGGGGGCTCTGGCTCACTCAGGCCGGGGGAGGGAGCGGTACAGAATGCAGGGCGAACCTGTGGTGGCAGAGGCCAGCGTGATGTTGCAACAGCCTCAGGTGCGCCATGTGTTCTCCTGGGGAAGTTGTCCCTGGATTGCAGGACCCTGGCAGTGGCAGGCTGCACAGGCACCCAGAAGGGGAGGTGTGGATAGTGACCTATGCTTCCACACTGGATTCTTCGTGGCTGCAGTAGCAGCCTTAGCATTTCATGCCCGTCTCTGGTGTCTGAGCTGATAGCCACGGCTCACGCCTGTCTCTGGAGTGCGTTTAGGTGGTGCTCTGAATCCCCTCTCCTCAGGCACCCCCAAACAATGGTCACCTGCCTCTTAGGCAATTCCAGACTTTTTCCCGGACTCTCTCCCGGCTAGCTGTAGCGCACTAGCCCCCTTCAGGCTGTGTTCATGCAGCCAACCCCAGTCCTCTCCCTGGGATTTGACCTCTGAAGCTGGAGCCTCAGCTCCCAGCCCCCACCTGCCCCAGCAGGTGAGCAGACAAGCCTCTCAGGCTGGTGAGCGCTGGTCCGCACCAATCCTCAGTGCGGGAATCTCCCCGCTTTGCCCTCTGCACCCCTGTTGCTGCGCTCTCCTCCGTGGCTCCAAAGCTTACCCCACCCCCACCCCCTGTCTCTGCCAGTGAAAGGGCTTCCTAGTGTGTGGAAACGTTTCCTCCTTCACAGCTCCCTCCCAGAGGTATAGGTCCTGTTCCTATTCTTTTCTCTCTGTTTTTTCTTTTTCTTCTTTTGCCCTACCCAGGTACATGGGGAATTTCTTGCCTTTTGGGAAGTCTGAGGTCTTCTGCCAGCATTCAGTAGGTGTTCTCTAGGAGTTGTTCCACATGTAGATGTATTTTTGATGTATTTGTGGGGACGAAGGTGATCTCCATGTCTTACTCCTCCGCCATCCTGAAGCCAGCTCTGATTATTTGCTTTTAAATCTTGTTCTGAGGGAGTGATGGAAACCATTGATTCACAAGTATGAGGAGATTACAAGAATCTTTTTCATTTTTCCATTTTCCCCCTCCAAATTATGTTCTTATGTTAGGCAATGAAAACAAACAAACATTGAATTCGCTTACATATATTTTTTAAGCATTATGATCTTGCAACTTGGATTTATAATTGCAAAAGTGACATGGAATTTTTAAAAGGACTTAATTCATTTTGATCACTAGGGAATTTAGCAAGTTAACATGTAAGAGGTGAATAAGCATTTTTATGCATATTTCAAGGAGGATTTTGACTTAAAAAGGTAAAATTATTTTTGATTAGAAAAAGTGTGTTTTAACATTTAACCAAGATCAGAGTATTACATTACTTCACAGATTTTTCTCTGTTCTGATTTCTGCCAGTCTTCTTGACTGGCGGGCAATTGTTCTAAACACAGACACAGGTAAGGATGAAGATGTACAAAATCAAGAGTACTGAACAGGAATAAAAAGGAAGCAAAAGCCTTTTTTTTAAATCAAAAGGATCTAGGGTCTTAGACACCATTTGGCACTCGAAAATATCAGTTTGTTTATGCCCTCAAGCATAGAGTTTTCCAGACTATTGACTCTAGCCTGCAGGCTGTTAAGCCAAATATAGGAGAAGGAAGGTGGAAGATTGCATGTTCAAATAAGTTTGGGAAAAAATTGGCATAAATAAGTTAAACTGCTTTTATTAATACTACAAAACTTTTCAGAGATGATGTGTATTATGAAGCATTAAGAGTGGGACTAAGTAGCCAAAATTTCCCCAACTGATTTGACCACAGTTTTACTTATTTGCCTGTTGGTTTGACATATGGCACACTGATTTATGCTTAGCGTTCCAAAACTAGGTTTGAGGAATATTGCATGTTTCTCTCTGGAGAAATCTGGTTGAAGGTGAAAGGAGTGCTGTAGTAAAACCTGGGAAATACAGTAATTGTACGGGAGTAGCTTTCTCTGATTGTGGCTCATGAGGTCACTTGTATCAGAATCATCTGAAGGGTTTGTTAGAAATCCAGAGATCTGCGTTTGATTTTAGATCTCTTGTATAAGAATCTCTGGGGCTAACATCGTGGATTCTGTGAGCCGGCAGCATCAGCATTGCCTGGGAACTTGTTAGAATGAAGATCTCAAACCCATCCCGGTCCTACTGAATCTGCATCTGCATTTTTAGGAAGATCCCTAGGTGATCCCTAGGTGGTATGTACATGTGAAATGAGAAGCAATGGATTAGAGAATAACACATCTCATTTACTTAGGTATTTATGTATTTTTTTATATCTTGCTCTAATTATGTATTTTGTTTAAAACGCTATTTGAATATAGAGTTCTATTTTGGTTAAAACAAAATAATAATTGAAGAGATAGACTTGGTTACCTCTCTCTTAGTTTACTCTTCAGCAAGCATTACTGTTCAGATCAGGGACCTTTTTATAAACACCATTGTTCTATTGCCATCAGTGTATACTGACTTTATTCAAATTGCCCAAAGAAAATAATCTCTTGGGGGCTGGTCTTATTCCAAATTTATGGACATGATGATAACTGTCAGATGCAGAATGTGGAATGTCTGTCAGGAGTAATTGACTCTATATAGCTTAATTCCACCTCCCCTTCCATACAATCCATGAAATGCTTGTAGTCATCTCAATTTAATAACTCAGATATTGATTTTACTGAATATAGCCACCTTGCATTTCAGTCTAGGAAAACAATGAAAGAACATATTTTGAGTGGACAAAAAGACCACCCAACACTTCCACTGTTTTTTATAATTCCATTGATTTTTTTAGCAAGGAGAGCCAAACTGTCATTTTGAAATACTAGTTTCATGAGTTTTTGAGTAAGTAGGCCACAGTTGTGCTTTATTTCTTTGTAGGTTCTATGATTTGACACTTGACCATCCATGTTAATCGATGATAAGGCAGGATCCCAGAAGGCTCAGTGACCCATTCCAGGAAACATAATCCAGCAGTTGAAAATTACTTTCAGAGCCATTCATAAGGATTAGAGGGAATGGTACCAGGTGCTCACCCATGCCTGAGAATAATGCCTGTTTCCACCAGCTGGAGTAGAAAACCTCATAGTTGAGACATTGCATGAAGTACTCAGAAGAGTCCTGCCTCAGTAGTGGGGAATAATTAGCCATGGCTTTGGTCTCATCTAACAAATCTTAAAAGAAAGACTGGAAGGGATCAAACCATTTCCAAGTAACTGCATCCCAGAACAAAGTTCAAGAATATTTATAAGAATACAAAATGTTCAGTCCAAGCAAGTTATAAAGAATCTTAAAAATGCAATCTAAAATGAGGAGAAAAATCAATCAACTGAAACCAGTACAGAACTTACACAGAAGTTAGAAGTAGTAGATAAGGACAAGTTAAAAAATTTTAAGGAGAAACCTGGAAGACATAAAAGAGACCAAAATAAAAACTCTTGAGATAGAAACCTATAATATCAAAGACATAAGTACACTGAATGGCATGAATAGCAGATTAGACCTTGAACACACACACATACACAAGATTAGTGAACATGAAACACAGCAATAGAAATTATCCAAAATGAAACACAGAAAAAAGAATCATCATGGAAAAAAAAGTAAGCACAGAACCAGTGACCTCTGGGACAACTTCAAGAAATTTAATATATTTATGATTGGAGTCTCTAAAGGAATGAGAAAGAGGGAGAGATAGGAAAAACATATTTGAAGGCAGTGGCCAAAAATTTTCCACGTTTGAGAAAACCATAAATCCAGAGACCCAAAGAAACTCAGTGAATACCATGCACAAGAGAAATGAAGAAAACTGCACTAAGGCACATCTTGATCAAGCACTCAAACCCAGAGAGTAAAGACAGGTTACTTGCAGAGGACCAAAGATAAGGGTGAGAGCAGATTTCTCGTCAGAAACAATGCAAGTAAAAAAGGATAGTATGACAAAATATTTAACATTTTGAAGTAAAAAAAACTACTAACATAAAATTTTATGCTTAAAAAATCTTAGCCATAAATACTTCTTTTTTCTCATATGAAAGCTGAAAGAATTAATCACCAGCACACCCACACTGTAAGAAATGTTATAGGGAGTGCTTCAGGCAGAAGGAAAATGATACCAGATGGAAATAGGGAATCTACAGAAAGGAATGAAAAACACCAGAAATGGAAACTACATAGATAATACAGAAGTTACTTTAAAAAATGATTGAGGGAGAGAACGAGATTGGTTCAAGATGGCGAAGTAGAAGGATGTGTGCTCATGCCGTCTTGCGAGAGCACTAGAATCACAACTAACTGCTGAAGAATCATTGGCAGGAAGACACTGGAACTCACCAAAAAAGATACCCTAAATCCAAAGACAAAGGAGAAGCCACAATGAGATGGTAGGAGAGGCGCAATCACAAATAAATCCCATAACCGCTGGGTGGGTGACTCACAGACTGCAGAACATTTATACCACAGAAGTCCATCCACTGGAGTGAAGGTTCTGAGCCCCACGTCAGTCTTCCCAACCTGGGGGTTTGGCAATGGGAGGAGGAATTCCTAGAGAATCAGACTTTGAAGGCTAGCGGGATTTGATTGCAGGACTTTGACATGACTGGGGGAAACAGAGACTCCACTCTTGGAAGGCATACACAAAGTAGTGTGCGCATCGGGACCCAGGGGAAGGAGCAGTGACCCCATAGAGACTGAACCAGACATAACCTGCTAGTGTTGAAAGGTCTCCTGCAGAGGCGGGGTGTGGCTCTGACTCACCATGAGGACAAGGACACTGGCAGCAGAA
>NW_021701137.1:0-3411 GCF_005190385.1 Monodon monoceros
GACGTGTTAGGGTAAGGCTTCAGGTAAGGGTTAGGGTTAGGTTTAGGGGACGGGGCCGGGGCCGGGGATGGTTTACGGTACATGTTAGGGTACGACAACGGTTTAGGGTGAGCATACGTGTTAGGGCACGGGTTAGTGTTAGCGTACGGGTTAGGATTAGGGGACGGGTTAGTGTAAGGCTTCGGGTAAGGGTTAGGGTTAGTGTTAAGATTAGGGTTAGAGTTATGGACGGGGACGGTTTAGGGTACAGGTTAGGGTACGAGAACGGTTTAGGGTGAGCGAACGTGTTAGGGTACGGGTTAGTGTTAGCGTACGGGTTCGGATTAGGGGACGGGTTAGGGTAAAGCTTCGGGTAAGTGTTAGGGTTAGGGTTAGGGTTAGGGGACAGGGACGTTTTAGGGTACAGGTTAGGGTACGACAACGGTTTAGGGTGAGCGTATGTGTTAGGTCACGAGTTAATGTTAGTGTACGGGTTAGGATTAGGAGACGGGTTAGGGTAAGGCTTCGGGTAAGTGTTGGGTTTAGGGTTATCGTTAGGGTTAGGGTTAGGGGACGGGGAACGTTTAGGGTACAGGTTACGGTACGACAACGATTTAGTTGGAGGATACATGTTAGGGTATGGGTTAGTGTTAGCGTACGGGTTAGGATTAGGGGACGGGTTAGTGTAAGGCTTCGGGTACGGGTTAGGGTTAGCGTTAGGGGACGGGGACGGTTTAGGGTACAGGTTAGGGTACGACAACGGTTTAGGTTGAGAATACGTGTTAGGGTACGGGTTAGGGTTAGCGTACGGGTTAGGATTAGTGGACAGGTTAGGTTAAGGCTTCGGGTAAGAGTTAGGGTTAGGTTTAGGGTTAGGGGACGGAGACGGGGCTGGTTTAGGGTAAAGGTTAGGGTACGACAACGGTTTAGTTTGAGCGTATGTGTTATGGCACGTGTTAGTATTATCGTACGGGTTAGGATTAGGGGAAGGGTTAGGGTAAGGCTTCGGGTACGGGTTAGGGTTAGGGTTAGGGGACGGGGACGGGGACGGTTTAGGGTACAGGATAGGGTATGACAACGGTTTAGGGTGCGCGTACGTGTTAGGGTACGTTTTACTGTTAGTGTACGGGTTAGGATTAGGGGACGGGTTAGGTTAAGGCTTCGGGTAAGTGTTAGGTTTAGGGTTAGGATTAGGGGACGGGGATGGGGACGGTTTAGGGTACAGGTAAGGTTACGACAACGGTTTAGTGTGAGCGTACATGTTAGGATACGTGTTAGTGTTAGCGTACGGGTTAGGATTAGGGGACGGGTTACGGTAAGGCTTCGGGTAAGTGTTAGGTTTAGGGTTAGGGTTAGGGGACGGGGACGGTTTAGGGTAAGGTTAGGGTACGACAACGATTTAGGGTGAGCGTACGGGTTAGGGCATGGGTTAGTGTTAGCGTACGGATTAGGATTAGGAGACGGTATAGGGTCAGGCTTCGGGTAATAGTTAGGGATAGGGTTATGGTTAGGGTTAGGGTTAGGGGACGGGGACGGTTTAGGGTACAGGTTAGGGTACGACAATGGTTTAGGGTGAGCGTACGTATTAGGGTATGGTTTAGTGTTAGCGTACGGGTTAGGATTAAGGGACGGGTTAGCGTAAGGCTTCATGTAAGGGTTAGGTTTAGGGTTATTGTTAGGGTTAGGGGATGGGGACAGTTTAGGGTACACTTTAGGGTACGACAACTGTTTAGGATGAGCGTACATGTTAGGGTACGTGTTAGTTTTAGCCTCCGGGTTAGGATTAGGGGACGCGTTAGGGTAAGGCTTCGGGTAAGGGTTAGGGTTAGGGTTAGGGTTTGGGTTAGGGTTAGGGTTGGGGACAGGGACGGTTTAGGGTACGGGTTAGTGTACGACAATGGTTTATGGTGAGCATACGTGTTAGGGTATGGGTTAGTGTTAGCGTACTGGTTAGGATTAGGGGACGGGTTACGGTAAGGCTTTAGGTAAGGGTTAGGTTTAGGGTTAGGGTTAGGGGATGGGGACGGTTTATGGTACAGGTTAGGGTACGACAACGTTTTAGGCTGAGCGTACGTGTTAGGGTACAGGTTAGTGTTAGCGTACGGGTTAGGATTATGGGACGGGTTAGGGTAAGGCTTCGGGTAAGGGTTAGGTTTAGGTTAAGGGTTAGGCT
Organism: Monodon monoceros; assembly: GCF_005190385.1. NCBI lineage: Eukaryota > Metazoa > Chordata > Mammalia > Artiodactyla > Monodontidae > Monodon > Monodon monoceros. The sequence continues at coordinate 2,153 of NW_021701137.1, forward strand.
TAGGGGACAGGGAAGGTTTAGGGTACAGGTTAGGGTACGATAACGGTTTAGGGTAAACGTAAGTGTTAGGGTACGGGTTAGTGTTATCGTACGGTTTAGGATTAGGAGAAGGGTTATGGTAAGGCTTCGGGTATGGGTTAGGGTTAGGGTTAGGGTTAGGGTTAGGGGACGGGGACGGTTTAGGGTACAGGTTAGGGTACGACAATGGTTTATGGTGAGCGTACGTGTAATGGTACGGGTTACTGTTAGTGTACGGGTTAGGATTAGGGGACGGGTTACGTTAAGGCTTCAGGTAAGTGTTAGGGCTAGGGTTAGGATTAGGGGACGGGGACGGGGACGGTTTAGTGTACAGGTAAGGTTATGACAACGGTTTAGGGTGAGCGTACATGTTAGGGTACGTGTTAGTGTTAGCGTACGGCTTAGGATTAGGGGACGGGTTAGGGTAAGGCTTCGGGTAAGGGTTAGGGTTAGGGTTAGGGGACGGGGACGGTTTAGGGTACAAGTTAGGGTACGACAACGGTTTAGGCTGAGCAGACGTGTTAGGGTATGGGTTAGTGTTAGCGTACGGATTAGGATTATGGGCCGGGATAGGGTAAGGCTTCGGGTAAGGTTTAGGGTTTCGGTTAGGGTTAGGGTTAGGGTTAGGGAACGGAGACGGTTTAGGGTACAGGTTAGGGTACGACAAAGGTTTAGGGTGAGCGTACGTGTTAGGGTATGGTTTAGTGATAGCGTACGGATTAGGATTACGGGACAGGTTAGCGTAAGGCTTCGGGTAAGGATTAGGGTTAGGGTTAGTGTTAGGGTTGGGAAAGGAACGGTTTAGGGTACAGGTTAGTTTATGACAATGGTTTAGGGTGAGTGTACGTGTTAGGTTACGGGTTAGTGTTAGCGAACCGGTTAGGATTAGGCGACTGGTTAGGGTAAGGCTTCAGGTAAGTGTTAGGTTTAGGGTTAGGGTTAGGGTTAGGGGACGGGGACGGTTTAGCGTACAGGTTAGGGTACGGCAATGGTTTATGGTGAGCGTACATGTTAGGGTACGGGTTAGTGTTAGGGTACGGTTTAGGATTAGGGGACAGGTTAGGGTAAGGATTCGGGTAAGGGTTAGGGTTAGGGTTAGGGGACGGGGACGGGGACGGTTTATGGTACATGTTAAGGTAAGACAACTGTTTAGGGTGAGCGTACGTGTTAGGGTACGGGTTAGTGTTAGCGTAAGGGTTTGGATTAGGGGACGGGTTAGTGTAAGGCTTCGGGTAAGGGTT
>NW_021701138.1:0-8856 GCF_005190385.1 Monodon monoceros
GCCAAGGTGACGTGCAACAGCCAGGCAGGAGTGACCTCACAGCTGAGGGCCTACCTCACAGAATGGTGAGGAACCCAGCCAGGATAAGACTCTCACCAGAGGGCCCACATCACCAAGGGCATCAGAACCAGGCAGGACTGTCTTCACACCAGGGTGGCCACATCATAGAAAGGTGAGGAACCCAGCACATGTGGCCTAAACCAGAGGATCCAGATCTCCAAGGGGCTTGGAGTGAGGCAGGCAGGAGTAGCCTCACAACACAGGGCCAATAGAATAAAAAAGCTGAGGAATCCTGCAGTGGGAACCTCCCAGCAGGCAGCCCAGAGCACCGAGTCTATGCGATCCAGGCTGCAGTGAACTCACAGCAGAGGGCCCACATCATGAAACTGTGAGCAACCCAGCCGTTGGGACCTCAGAGCACAAGGCCCACATCCCCATGGGGTTGGGAACATGGCACGAGTGTCCTCGCACCACTTAGCACATATCAGAAAATGTGGGTACACAGCAGTTAGGGCCTGACGCCAGAGGGCCCTCATCACCGAGGGGAGGAGGCTCCCAGCAGGCTCCAACTGCCGCAAGAGGGCCGACATTGCCAAGGCGGGGTGTGACAGCAAGGCAGGAGTGACCTCACAGCAGAGGGCCCACCTCACAGAAGGGTGAGGAACCCAGCCAGGATCAGACTCTCACCAGAGGGCCCACATCACCAAGGGGATAGGAACCAGGCAGGAGTGTCCTCACACCAGTGGGGCCACATCATCGAAAGGTGAGGTACCCAGCACACGTGGCCTCAAACAAGAGGACACACATCACCAAGGGGCTGGGAGTGAGGCAGGCAGGAGGAGTCTCAAAACAGAGGGCCCATAGAAGAAAAAAGGTGAGGAATCCCACAGTTGGAACCTCCCCGCAGGTGGCCAGGAGCAGCAAGGCTATGGGATCCATGCCGGAGTGAACTCACACCAGAGGGCCCTCATCATGAAACTGAGCAACGTACCATTGGGACCTCAGAGCAGAAAGCCCACATTCCCATGGGGTTGGGAACCTGGCAGGAGTGTACTCGCACCACAGGGCGCACATCAGAAAATTTTGGGAGCCCAGGAGTTAGGGTCTGACACCAGAGGGCCCTCATTACCGAGGAGAGGAGACTCGCAGCAGGCACCAACTCCCAACTGAGGGCCCATGTCGCCAAGGTGACGTGTGCCAGCCAGGCAGGAGTGACCTCACAGCAGAGGGCCTACCTCACAGAAGGGTGAGGAACCCAGCCAGGATAAGACTCTCACCAGAGGGCTCACATCACCAAGGGGATCGGAACAAGGCAGGAGTGTCCTCACACCAGTGTGGCCACATTAAAGAAAGGTGAGGAACCCAGCACATGTCGCCTAAACCAGAGGACCCACATTTCCAAGGTGCTCCGAGTGAGGCAGGCAGGAGTAGCCTAACAACACAGGGCCCACAGAATAAAAAATGTGAGGCATCCAGCAGTTTGAAATTCCCAGCAGGTGGCCCAGAGCACGGAGTCTATGGGATCCAGGCCACAGTGATCTCACAGCAGAGGGCCCACATCATGAAACTGTGAGCAACCCAGCCAGTGGGACCTCAGAGCAGAAGGCCCACATCCCCATGGGGATGGGAACCTCGCAGGAGTGTCCTTGCACAACTTAGCACGTATCAGAAAATGTGGGAACCCAGCAGTTATGGCCTGACGCCAGAGGGCCCTCATCACGGAGGAGAGGAGGCTACCAGCAGGCTCCAAATGCCACCAGAGGGCCGACGTCACCAAGACAACGGGAGCAAGCCAGGCAGGAGTTACCTCACAGCAGAGGGCCCACCTCACAGAAGTGTGAGGAACCCAAACAGGATCAGACTCTAACCAGAGTGCCCACATCACCAAGGGGATGGAAACCAGGCAGGAGTGTCCTCACACCAGTGGGGCCACATCAGCGAAAGGTGAGGAACACAGCACATGTGGCCTCAAACAAGGGGACACACATCACGAAAGGGCTGGGAGTGAGGCATGCAGGAGGAGACTCACAACAGAGGGCCCATAGAATAAAAAAGGTGAGGAACCCCGCAGTTGGAAGCTCCAAGCAGGTGGCCCAGAGCACCGAGGCTATGGGATCCATGTTGGAGTGAACTCACAGCAGAGGGCCCACATTCTGACACTGTGAGCAACCCAGCCTTTTGGACCTCAGAGCAGAAAGCCCACATCCCCATGGGGATGGGACCCTGGCTGGAGTGTACTCGCAAGACAGGGCGCACATCAGAAAATTTTGGGAGCCCATGAGTTAGGGCCTGACGCCAGAGGGCCCTCATTACAGAGGGGAGGAGACTCCCAGCAGGCACCAACTCCCAACTGAGGGCCCACATCGCCAAGGTGACGTGTGCCAGCCAGGCAGGAGTGACCTCACAGCAGAGGGCCCACCTCCCAGAAGTGTGAGGAATCCAGACAGGATCAGACTCTCACCAGAGGGCCCCCATCACCAAGGGGATGGGAACCAGGCAGGAGTGTCCTCACACCAGTGGCGCCACATCAATAAAGGTGAGGAACCCGGTACACGTGGCCTTAAACCAGAGGACCTACATCACAAAGGGGCTGGGAGTGAGTCAGGAAGTAGGAGCATGAAAACACAGGACCCAAAGAATAAAAAAGGTAAGGAATCCAGCAGTAGGAACCTCCCAGCAGGCCACTCAGAGCACAGAGTCTATGGGATCTAGGCCTGAGTGAACTAACACCAGAGAGCCAACATCATGAAACGGTGAAAAACACAGGTGTTGGGACCTTAGAGCAGAAGGCCCACATGCCCATGGGGATGGGAACCTCGCAGGAGTGTCCTCGCACCACTTAGCACGTATCAGAAAATGTGGGTACCCAATAGTTAGGGCCTGACGCAAGAGGGCTCCCATCACCGAGGGGAGGAGGCTCCCAGCAGGCTCCAACTGCCACAAGAGGGCCGATGTTGCCCAGGTGGGGTGTGCCAGCCAGGCAGGAGTGACCTCACAGCAGAGGGCCCACCTCACAGAAGGGTGAGGAACCCAGCCAGGATCAGACTCTCACCAGAGGGCCCACATCACCAAGGGGATAGGAAGCAGGCAGGAGTGTCCTCACACCAGTGGGGCCACATCATCGAAAGGCGAGGGACCCAGCACACGTGGCCTCAAACCAGGGGACACACATCACCAAGGGGCTGGGAGTGAGGCAGGCAGGAGGAGTCTCAAAACAGAGGGCCCATAGAAGAGAAAAGGTGAGGAATCCCGCAGTTGTAACCTCCCCGCAGGTGGCCAGGAGCAGCGAGGCTATGGGATCCAGTCCGGAGAGAACTCACAGCAGAGGGCCCTCATCATGAAACTGAGCAACCCACGGTTGGGACCTCAGAGCAGAAGGCCCACATTCCCATGGGGTTGGGAACATGGCAGGAGTGTACTCAAACCACAGGGCGCATATCAGAAAATATTGGGAGCCCAGGAGTTAGGGCCTGACGCCAGAGGGCCCTCAATCCCGAGGGGAGGGGACACCCAGCAGGCACCAAATCCCACCAGAGGGCCGACGTCGCCAAGGCGGGGTGTGCCAGCCAGGCAGGAGTGACCTCAGAGAAGAGGGCCCACCTCACAGAAGTGCGAGGAACCCAACCAGGTTCAGACTCTCACCGGAGGGCCCACATCACCAAGGGGATGGGAACCAGGCAGGAGTGTCCTCACACCAGTGGGGCCACATCAGCCAAAGGTGAGGAACCCAGCACATGTGGCCTCAAACCAGAGGACACACATCACCAAGGGGCTAGGAGTGAGGCAGGTGTCTGGAGGGGCACATTTAACTCTAATTTCCCACCAGGAAGTGGAATGAACCAAAGTCTCAGAGTGCCATGCCGGACCCTGATTACGGCCTGAAGCAAACCTGCGGTTCTGTGGCCAGTTTTCAAGGAAACGAGTTAAGAAAGGAAATCACGGGCACTGTAATTCACAAAACTGCAGAGTTATAAATGACAGCTATTGGCAAAAATATATGGAAGTAAGTCTGCAAAGAGGACTTGAAAACGAGGCAGAATTGTAGGAATCATATTTCAGGAGGTAGATTGGTATTGCATTTAAAGCATGTGAAAAGCGGCAGATCTTTGACAGTGATGCACTTGGACAAAAGTGCGTAAACATTTTTTCCTGAATATATTCAGGAAAAAACACATATGCCCTTTTTGGCCAACCAAGCACTCGAGAAATGGAAATCCGCACTACAATGAAGTCTCATTTCCCATTCGTCAAAAGGGCCATCTGAAAAAAGTGTAAAATCCAGAAACACAGGACAGGCCATGGAGAACAGGGAGCCTTGTTATGCTGACGGGCGGGATGTAAATTGCCAACAGACACTCTGGAGATGTTTATGGTGTATCCTGAAACATCTGAAAAACAAAGCTACAGACCCTAGGGCACTTCCACTTTTGGCCCTATAGCTTAGGAAAATGAATATCAACAAGACACAGCCAACACAAAATTTAGGGCTGCTGTGTTTACAAGAACCTTGAGTCCAGTACAAATTAAATATCCCAGAAAGAAAAAAATGGATAAAGGAGTTGTGCTACTTACGTACAAGGGAATATCACTCAGCAATGAAATCAATGTCATCAGGCCTGTAGCAGCAAATTGAGTGGATTTAAGTATGATGATTCTAAGAGAAATATGTCACACAGAGAAAGATAATTATCATAAGATATCACTAATAGAGAGAGTGTAAACTTGGCTACACATAAACTGAATTCCAAAACCGAACAGAGTCTCACATTTAGATAAAAACTTATGCTTGCTTAAGGGGAAAGTTGAGTTGGGGTGCTGTATAAAACCAGAGATTGAAATTAGCACACATACCGTTCCATAAGCCAAATATGTAATAGACAAGACCTACTCTTTGCTCAACGAAATAGACTCATCCATGGTGTATCACCTCACACCTGTTAGAATGGGCATCATCAGAAAATCTACAAACAACAAATGCTGGAAAGGGTGTGGAGATAAGGAACCCTCTTCCACTGTTGTTGGGAATGTAAATTGATACAGTCACTGTGGAGAACATTGAGTTTCTTATAAAACTAAGAATAGAATTACCATATGATACAGCAATCCCACTACTGGGCATATACCCAGACACAACCATAAATCAAAAAGAGACATTCACCGCAATGTTCATTGCATCACTATTTACAATATCCAGGTAATGGAAGCAGCCTAAATGCCCACAGACAGACGAATGCATAAAGATGTGGTACATATATAAAATGGAATATTACTAAGCCATAAAAAGGAATGAAATTGGGTCATTTGTAGAGACGTTGATGGATCTAGAGACTGTCATACAGAGTGAAGTAAGTCAGAAAGAGAAAAACAAATCTTGTATATTAATGCATATATGTGGAACCTAGAAAAATTGTACAGATGAACCGTTTTGCAAGGCAGAAATAGAGCAACAGATGTAGACAACAAACGTATGGACACCAAGGGGGGCAAGCTGTTGGGGGGTCGTGGTGGGAGGAGTTGAGAGATTGGGATTGGCATGTATACATTTATATGTATAAAATAGATAACCAAAAAGAACCTGCTGTATAAAAAAATAAAATAAAATTCAAATTACAAAAAGTAAAACAGAAAAAATATTCTTCCCTTCACATACATGTATTTATATGAATAAATTATTTCCATGCTTATATCTGTAAATACAAAAAAGAGGAATAAAATCTACCTTGAACCAAAAACGAAAAAAAGAAAAAACAACAGAACCCACCAGTTACACAGAGGAAAACCGTATCAGGGCACTTGCTCCAGTTGTAAACAATTCTGAAGTTGGTCAGTGGTGGGGAATCATCTCCCATTCAGCCAGCAGGCCCCACGCAACAAGCGTCCTCATTGCAAAGCTGGGGGACCGTGCCGAGGCATCTGTGAGTAAACGTGGGCTGAGCCCCAGGCCAGCTGCTGCTGAAATGTTCCCACCCTTCCCAGGTAAAACACCTGAATATGTACAAGGACTTGAAAGCCTAGAGGAAGGGCCATGGAGCCACATGAGCGACAGCATGCCAGCCGACTTGGTGCCTGCAGGCCAGCCAGGATGGTCCTGGCCCTGGGTGCTCTTCTGGAAGCTTTCCATTTCCCTGCCTGAGATACCCCTGCTGTCCCGGCCCCCACTGCTTTCTTCCTCACTCACCTCTGCCCAGGGAGAAATTCCAGCGGCAGGTATGGGTGACACATCCTCTTCTTTAGCAGGTGGCATCTTGGCAACTGCTGCAGAAAGTCCAGCAGAGCCCCACTCACACTGGGCCACCCACAAAGCCGTGGCCTCTCACTCCCTCCCACCAGTCCAGCCCCAAGACTGCTGACAGGGCAGAGAAAATGGCGTCAGGCACAGCTGCAGGGGCTCTTGCTGCCTGGAGCGGTGTTTATATTGATCTGAACCCAGGCACACCTGGGGAGGGCTGGCCGGCACGGTCGGGCTTCCCAGGCCAGCCAATAATCACCCCTCAGGGGCTCACAGTTGCAGAAACTGGAACTTGCTGAATCGGCCAGGTGCAAGGAACAGGTGTGGGCTCCTGAGAGTCAGGATAGACAAGGGGCTGCAGCTCTGGCTTGTTTTCTAATTCTATTATCTGGCCCATGAGTGGGAGACAACTTCAAGAAAACCCTCTCCTAATGAGAGGAACCCAGGAGTCAGGGAGAGGAGGGGTGGGTGGTGGGTGGAGACAGAGGCCTGGTGCCCCGGTTGCAGTGGAAGTCTCTGGAAGACCAGGTGGAGGGAGGCCACACAGAGTGATGCCCAGCGTCACAAACCTGTCGGAGCTGCTGTTTGTTAGTTCAAGTCCTGCTCTGAGGTGCTCTGTGTCAGATCTGAGTGACAGGTGAGCTGGGAGTGCTCTGCAATGAGGGCGATATGCACGGTTCCTGTGTTCCCAGCCCTGCCATGGTACCTGCAAGGGTAGCTCTGTATCCTGGGAGGGGCCTGACCACGAGAGCCCCATGGGCTGCAGGGGAACCTGCCCAGGAAACCCCATATCCTGGGAGGGGCCTGAACACGAGAGCCCCGTGGGCTGGGGTGGGGGTGGGGTACCTGCCCAGGTGAGCTCCATATCCTGGGATTGGCCTGACCTCGAGAGCCCCATGGGCTGCTGGAGTCCTGGTAAAGGATGTCAGGACAGTCAGTGAAGCCACTGAGGATATACCTCCAGTAGTTCCTAAATCCTACACCCTGCTGGTCATTCTACCAACCACCAGGACATGGTATTCTGTATTAGTCTTCAATGATGCCTTCTTTTGTGTTCTCTTAGTCCCAGAGTCACAAGAAATTTTGGCTTGTGAGTGGCAGGACTCAACATACAACTAAAACAATACTTCCGGGCCGTGTTGCCCCAAGGGTTCAAAAATTCCCACACCATCTTTGGGGAAAGCTCAGCTAAAGACCTAAAAGTTCTACCTCTGGAAAAGGAAACACTCCTTCAATATGCAGGCGACATTCTGATCGCCAGCCCTACTAAGGAGACCTCTGAACTACCAAGCCAATAAAGGATACAAGTTGTCCAAGAAAAAGCTCAAATATCACAGACTACAAGGACCTGCCTGGGCTTCATTCTCACAGAAGGTCGGAGAAGCCCATCCCAGGAAAGGGAAGAAACAATTTACAGCCTTACCCATTTCTGAAACTAGAAGACAGCTTAGGGGTTCCTGGGGAGGCCAGGGTTTGCTGCTTCTGGATCCCTAACTACAGTCTACTAGCTGGGCCTCTATATGAAACACTGAAAGGAAAAGATGATGATCCTTTTGAATAGAATGCAGAAGTGGCCTTTCAAGAATGGAAAAAGCAGTCAATTCAGACCCTTGCCCTGGAACTCCCTAATTTAGCTAAACCCTTTGACCTTTACATTCCTGGTGAATGGTGAATCGCCATTGGAGTATTAGTGCAAAACCTGGGACCACTTGAAATGGAACAATGCAAGAATGCGATGCAGGTAGGATAAACTACGGTCACCAAGGGGCTTGGCCCAACGCCACATCTGGCCAAGATACTGGCAGTATCTGAAAACCTGGAAATCAGCGGCCCAAAAGGCCACCTCCCTCCTAAGGGAAAAGGACCCCACGTGGTGATCCTAACCCCCAACCATGCCCTGAAGTTGCAGGGTTGGCTCCGTGGGCACACTGACCTTGAGTGAGGAGGCCCTCCAACTCCAACCTCCATAGAGATAACTGGGGCAAAGGGTCACCATGACGACTCGTGTGAAGGTGTCTGCACGGGCAAATTTAACGCTCATTTCCCACCAGGAAGAGGAATTAACCAAAGGCTCAGCATGCCGTGCGGGAACCGGATTAGGGCCTGAAGCAATACTGCAGGTTTGTGGCCAGCTCAAAAGAAAGCGAGTTGAAGAAAGGAGCTCAGGGGCACTGTAATTCACAAACCTGCAGAGTTATAAATGACAGCTATCGCCCAAAAATATATTGAAGGAAGGCTGCGAAGAGGACTTGAAAGCGGGACAAAATTGCAGGAAAACAATTTCAGGGGGTAGACTGGAATTGCATTTAAAGCATAGGAAAAGAGGCAGAACGTCGACAATGATGCACTTGGCCAAAAAGGGCGTAAGCGTTTTTTCCTGTATATATTCAGGAAAAAAGCATACGACCTTTTTGGCCAACCAAGCAAGCATGTTAAAGAAATCTGCACTACAATGAAGTCTCACTGCCCCCCGGTCAAAAGGGCCATCTGAAAAAAGTGTAAAATCCAGAAAGTCAGCACAGGCCATGGAGAACAGGGAGCCTTGTTATACTGATGGGCGGGATGTAAATTGCCAACAGCCACTCTGGAGAAGTGTATGGTGTTTCCTCAAACACCTAAAAAACAAA
>NW_021701138.1:8956-14843 GCF_005190385.1 Monodon monoceros
AAAGAGGCAGAACGTCGACAATGATGCACTTGGCCAAAAAGGGAGTAAGCGTTTTTTCCTGTATATATTCAGGAAAAAAGCATACGACCTTTTTGGCCAACCTAGCAAGCATGTTAAAGAAATCTGCACTACAATGAAGTCTCACTGCCCCCCGGTCAAAGGGGCCATCTGAAAAAAGTGTAAAATCCAGAAAGTCAGCACAGGCCATGGAGAAAAGGGAGCCTTGTTATACTGATGGGCGGGATGTAAATTGCCAACAGCCACTCTGGAGAAGTGTATGGTGTTTCCTGAAACACCTAAAAAACAAAGCAACGGAGCCTACGGCATTTCCACTTATGGTCCTATAGCTTAGGGAAATTAAAATCAAAAACAGACAGCCACCCCAAAGTTTCAGACGGCTCTGTTTACAAGAACCTCGTCTACGGTACAAGTTAAATATCCCAGAAAGCGAAAAATGGATAAAGAAATTGTGATACGTACGTACAATGGAATATCACTCACCAATGAAATCTATGTCATCAGGCCCGTCGCGGCATAATGAGTGGATTCAGGTACGATGATTCTAAGTGAAATAAGTCACACAGAAAATGAAACATCATAAGATATCACTAATACACGGAATGTAATCTTGGCTACACATGAACTGAATTACAAAACAGAATAGGGTCTCAAATTTAGAAAACCAACTTATGCTTGCTTAAGGGAAAAAGTGAGTTGGGGTGATGCATAAAAGCAGAGATAGAAATTAGCACAGATACCTTTCCATAAGCCAAATAAGTAATAGTCAAGACCTACCCCTTGCTTAACGAAATGGACTAAACACCTCATATTCAACGCCTAGGAATACACCTGACTAGTAAGAACCTTCAAACCCATGGATTTATATGTCTCCGTAAGACAATCAAGCCTGTGTACAGCTGCATGAACGCAGCAGAGAAAATCCGATAAATCCCATTATCAAAATGAATTACAGAAACAAACACAATGATAGTGAAATAGAGAGCAATTCTTAAATAATTCATTCAGGGCTTGTGAGGAAACCTGGATTTACCACATCTACACCCAGAGCTGAGTGAGACATAAGGCTGGACACTTCGGGCTGATAACATTGGTGAGGTTCGATGAGCAAATGCAGACCCTTTGAAGTCATACTGCATGGTACCCTTTCCATGGGTCCCAACTCTCCAGGTTTAAGGGATTCTTCCTTCAGCTAAAACATGCATGGGAAACCCACAGTATGGTGCACAGTGTGACCAGCAAACGTTTTCAAATGCATCTCAGTTTTCGTCCCCTTTTACTCGGGTTCACCATTCCAGACCCTTTACTAACAATCTCCCCACTTGGAGAGTCAGTGCCTTTAACCTCCTGTTTGGCACAGTTTGCAATTTCTGTGCAAGATGAACAGGAATAGGGAGAACCAATGAGAGACTAGCTGTAGGTGTCTGCACGGGCAAATTTAACGCTCATTTCCCACCAGGAAGAGAAATTAACCAAAGGCTCAGCATGCCATGCGAGAACCAGATTAGGGCCTGAAGATTCCTGCGGGTTTGCGGCCAGCTCACAAGAAAGCGAGTTGAAGAAAGGAGCTCAGGGGCACTGTAATTCACAAACCTGCAGAGTTATAAATGACAGCTATCGTCCAAAACTATATTGAAGGAAGGCTGCGTAGAGGACTTGAACGCGGGGCAGAATTGCAGGAGTACAATTTCAGGAGGTAGACGGGAAGTCCTCTGAAAGTATAGGAGAAGAGCCAGAACCTCGACAATGATGCACTTGGTCAAAAAGGGCATATGCGTTTCTTCCAGGGCCCTCATTAAAGAGGGTAGGAGGCCCCCAGCATGCTTCAGTGGCCAACAGAGGGCCTACATCGCCAAGGCGAAATGAGCCATACAGGCAGGAGAGACCTTACTTCAGAGGGCCCACCTCACAGAAGGGTAAGGAACCCAGTCAGGATCAGACTCTCACCAGAGGGCCCACATAAGCAAGGGGCTGGGAACCAGGCACGAGTGTCCTCACACCCGTGGGGCCACATCATCGAAAGTTGAGGTACCCAGCACATGTGGCCTCAAACCAGAGGACCCACATCACCATGGGTCTCGGAGCAAGGCAGGCAAGATTAACCTCAAAACACATGGCCCATTGTATAAAAAAGGTGAGGAATCCAGCAGTTGGAACATCCCAGCAGGCGGCCCAGAGCACCGAGGCTATGGGATCCAGGCAGTGATGAACTCACAACAGAGGGCTCTCATCGTGATACTGTAAGCAACCCAGCCGTTGTGACCTCAGAGCACAAGGCCCACATCCCCATGGGGAAGGGAACCAAGCAGGAGTGTCATCGCACCAGTCGGCACACATCAGAAAATGTGGGGAGCCCAGCAGTTAGGGCCGGACGCCAGAGGGCCCTCATCACTGAGGAGAGGAGGCTCCCAGCAAGCTCCAACTGCTACCAGAGGGCCGACGTCACCAATGCGGGGTGTGCCAGCCAGGCAGGAGTGACCTCAGAGCAGAGGGCCAACCACACAAAAGTGTGAGGAACCCAAAGAGGATCAGACTCTCACCAGAGGGCCCACATCACCAAGGGAATGGAAACCAGGCAGGAGTGTCCTCACACCAGTCAGGCCACATAACCGAAATGTGACGGACCCAGCACACGTGGCCTCAAACTACAGGACACACATCACCAAGGGGCTGGGAGTGAGGCAGGCAGGAGGAGCCTCAAAACAGAGGGCCCATAGCGTAAAAAAGGTGAGGAATCCCGCAGTTGGAACCTCCCAGCAGGCGGCCAGGAGCAGCGAGGCTATGGGATCCAGACCTGACTGAACTCAAAACAGAGGGCCCTCATCATGAAACTGTGAGCAACCCAGCCGTTGGGACCTTAGAGCAGAAGGCCCACATTCCCATGTGGTTGGGAACCTGGCAGAAGTGTACTCGCACCACAGGGCGCACATCAGAGAATTTTGGGAGCCCAGAAGTTAGGGCCTGACGCCAGAGGGCCCTCATTACCAAGGGGAGGAGACCCCAAGCAGGCACCAACTCCCAACTGAGGGCCCATGTTGCCAAGGTGACGTGCAACAGCCAGGCAGGAGTGACCTCACAGCTGAGGGCCTACCTCACAGAATGGTGAGGAACCCAGCCAGGATAAGACTCTCACCAGAGGGCCCACATCACCAAGGGCATCAGAACCAGGCAGGACTGTCTTCACACCAGGGTGGCCACATCATAGAAAGGTGAGGAACCCAGCACATGTGGCCTAAACCAGAGGATCCAGATCTCCAAGGGGCTTGGAGTGAGGCAGGCAGGAGTAGCCTCACAACACAGGGCCAATAGAATAAAAAAGCTGAGGAATCCTGCAGTGGGAACCTCCCAGCAGGCAGCCCAGAGCACCGAGTCTATGCGATCCAGGCTGCAGTGAACTCACAGCAGAGGGCCCACATCATGAAACTGTGAGCAACCCAGCCGTTGGGACCTCAGAGCACAAGGCCCACATCCCCATGGGGTTGGGAACATGGCACGAGTGTCCTCGCACCACTTAGCACATATCAGAAAATGTGGGTACACAGCAGTTAGGGCCTGACGCCAGAGGGCCCTCATCACCGAGGGGAGGAGGCTCCCAGCAGGCTCCAACTGCCGCAAGAGGGCCGACATTGCCAAGGCGGGGTGTGACAGCAAGGCAGGAGTGACCTCACAGCAGAGGGCCCACCTCACAGAAGGGTGAGGAACCCAGCCAGGATCAGACTCTCACCAGAGGGCCCACATCACCAAGGGGATAGGAACCAGGCAGGAGTGTCCTCACACCAGTGGGGCCACATCATCGAAAGGTGAGGTACCCAGCACACGTGGCCTCAAACAAGAGGACACACATCACCAAGGGGCTGGGAGTGAGGCAGGCAGGAGGAGTCTCAAAACAGAGGGCCCATAGAAGAAAAAAGGTGAGGAATCCCACAGTTGGAACCTCCCCGCAGGTGGCCAGGAGCAGCAAGGCTATGGGATCCATGCCGGAGTGAACTCACACCAGAGGGCCCTCATCATGAAACTGAGCAACGTACCATTGGGACCTCAGAGCAGAAAGCCCACATTCCCATGGGGTTGGGAACCTGGCAGGAGTGTACTCGCACCACAGGGCGCACATCAGAAAATTTTGGGAGCCCAGGAGTTAGGGTCTGACACCAGAGGGCCCTCATTACCGAGGAGAGGAGACTCGCAGCAGGCACCAACTCCCAACTGAGGGCCCATGTCGCCAAGGTGACGTGTGCCAGCCAGGCAGGAGTGACCTCACAGCAGAGGGCCTACCTCACAGAAGGGTGAGGAACCCAGCCAGGATAAGACTCTCACCAGAGGGCTCACATCACCAAGGGGATCGGAACAAGGCAGGAGTGTCCTCACACCAGTGTGGCCACATTAAAGAAAGGTGAGGAACCCAGCACATGTCGCCTAAACCAGAGGACCCACATTTCCAAGGTGCTCCGAGTGAGGCAGGCAGGAGTAGCCTAACAACACAGGGCCCACAGAATAAAAAATGTGAGGCATCCAGCAGTTTGAAATTCCCAGCAGGTGGCCCAGAGCACGGAGTCTATGGGATCCAGGCCACAGTGATCTCACAGCAGAGGGCCCACATCATGAAACTGTGAGCAACCCAGCCAGTGGGACCTCAGAGCAGAAGGCCCACATCCCCATGGGGATGGGAACCTCGCAGGAGTGTCCTTGCACAACTTAGCACGTATCAGAAAATGTGGGAACCCAGCAGTTATGGCCTGACGCCAGAGGGCCCTCATCACGGAGGAGAGGAGGCTACCAGCAGGCTCCAAATGCCACCAGAGGGCCGACGTCACCAAGACAACGGGAGCAAGCCAGGCAGGAGTTACCTCACAGCAGAGGGCCCACCTCACAGAAGTGTGAGGAACCCAAACAGGATCAGACTCTAACCAGAGTGCCCACATCACCAAGGGGATGGAAACCAGGCAGGAGTGTCCTCACACCAGTGGGGCCACATCAGCGAAAGGTGAGGAACACAGCACATGTGGCCTCAAACAAGGGGACACACATCACGAAAGGGCTGGGAGTGAGGCATGCAGGAGGAGACTCACAACAGAGGGCCCATAGAATAAAAAAGGTGAGGAACCCCGCAGTTGGAAGCTCCAAGCAGGTGGCCCAGAGCACCGAGGCTATGGGATCCATGTTGGAGTGAACTCACAGCAGAGGGCCCACATTCTGACACTGTGAGCAACCCAGCCTTTTGGACCTCAGAGCAGAAAGCCCACATCCCCATGGGGATGGGACCCTGGCTGGAGTGTACTCGCAAGACAGGGCGCACATCAGAAAATTTTGGGAGCCCATGAGTTAGGGCCTGACGCCAGAGGGCCCTCATTACAGAGGGGAGGAGACTCCCAGCAGGCACCAACTCCCAACTGAGGGCCCACATCGCCAAGGTGACGTGTGCCAGCCAGGCAGGAGTGACCTCACAGCAGAGGGCCCACCTCCCAGAAGTGTGAGGAATCCAGACAGGATCAGACTCTCACCAGAGGGCCCCCATCACCAAGGGGATGGGAACCAGGCAGGAGTGTCCTCACACCAGTGGCGCCACATCAATAAAGGTGAGGAACCCGGTACACGTGGCCTTAAACCAGAGGACCTACATCACAAAGGGGCTGGGAGTGAGTCAGGAAGTAGGAGCATGAAAACACAGGACCCAAAGAATAAAAAAGGTAAGGAATCCAGCAGTAGGAACCTCCCAGCAGGCCACTCAGAGCACAGAGTCTATGGGATCTAGGCCTGAGTGAACTAACACCAGAGAGCCAACATCATGAAACGGTGAAAAACACAGGTGTTGGGACCTTAGAGCAGAAGGCCCACATGCCCATGGGGATGGGAACCTCGCAGGAGTGTCCTC
>NW_021701139.1:0-2557 GCF_005190385.1 Monodon monoceros
AAAAAACAAAAAAACAGCTAGAGTGCTGTATTAATCTCAGACAGAGTAGACATCAGAACAAGGAATATCTCTAGGGATAGTCAAGAATATTACATAATGACAAAGAAGTCAATTATCTAAGAATACAACTATCCTAAATGTATGTGCACCTTAGAAGAGAGCTTCTAAATACATGAAACAAAACGGAGAACTGAAAGAACAGATAGACAAATCTCTGGCGACACATCTCTCTCAGTAACAGATGGTACAAGTACAGAGAAAGTAAGAATATAAAAGACCTGAACAAAAGTACAAACCGACTTGACCTAATTGATATTTAGAGAATACTCTACTTAACAATAAGAGAATACACATTCTTCCCAAGGACACATGGAACAGTCACCAAGATGTACCATATTCTTATCTATATGAAAAGCCATGAAACATTTAAAAAGCAAAAAAAGTTTAAACATCTAAATCATACAAAGTATTTCTTGTACCATAACAGAATTAAACTTGCAATCATTAACAGGACAACTGGGAAATCCAAATATATGGAAATTGAACAACACTCTTATAAACAACCCACCAGTCAAAGAAGAAATCCCAAAGGAAACTAGACAATGTTTTTAATTGAATGATAAAATAATCAATGACCTGAGTTCTACCTTAAGAAACCAGAAAAGAACAAATTAAACCCATACCAACTATAACGGAGGAAAGAGGATAACAGCAGAAATGAATGAAATCCAGAAAGAGTCAGAGAATAATCAGTAAAGCCAAAAGCTGTTTCACTGAAAAAAAAAAAAAAAAGAATGAAATATTCAAGAAAAACAAAACAAAACAAAACAAGAAAGACACAAGTTACAAATGTCGGGAATCAAAGAGTGGACATCATCCCCAACATCACCGTTTTAGTGTACAGACACTAAAAGGATAAAAAGGGAATAGTAGAAAATGTTCTAGGTACATCACTTCAACAAGTTAGATAAAATGGACAAATCTCTGGAGAGACACAAGAAGATGCCTCTAGCATCACTGAGCTGGCCTGCTGGTCCTAAGGCGAGGATGAGAAACATGTGAGGCGGAGCTGCACCAGCTAAGGTACCTCTGCTAAGCCCAGCCTGGGGCAGAATCCCCAGTCGCCATGTAGACGCATGAGTGAACCCTACAGAGTTCAACAAGATCAGCCGCACAAGTTGTAGATGAGAGAGAAATAAATGTTGTTTACTATTATTGTAGATTTGTGGGGTTTTGTTTGAATGCTATAGAACGGAAGCTAACTGGTAATGTATTGATCTGGGATAAATGCCAAGCCTGGGGAGGGTTGGGTTTTGCCAGGCAGAGGCAGGGAAGAAAAAAGAAAGGACATTTAGAAAGAAATGAACAGCAAAGGCCACTAGCAGAGCAGCTAGCTGGCCACTGGCAGGTACAGAACCCAGGCAGAGAGCAGCAGTGCCAGGAATCCCTTCCCAGCAGCATGCTATGGTCCTGTTGCCCCACAGTGCGTACTGCAAGATAGTCATACATACAGAGGGATCTATTCTCCCCCCGGATGGAAGTCCCCCCCACAAACCCTGCTCCCAACCACAGCCCCTTTCCCAGCAACAGCCACTGGTACGAATCATGTATATGCTCTACCCTTCCTGACCTTTGTCCACACAGCTATATGCTCATCCATGGATCCATTCATCCATCCACTCAGCCATATTGTGTGGTTTTAAAAAGCAGTAGTAAATGCTGTTTATTGCACTGTGGGGCTTCGGGTTAATCACTTAATCACACATCTTAGAAGTCTTTCCATGTCGATACATAGAGATTTACCTCAGGTTTTAAATTGCTACATTGTATTCATAAGATAAATGTACCATAATTTTTTTCACCATTCCTCTACTGTATGAACACTTTGGTTACTTGATTTTTCTCCACTGTAAACAATGCCGTGGTGCACATCCGAGCACCTAAATGATTGTGCATGTGTGCCATCATTTGAGCGGCATCCATTCCGGATTTTTGGGTCCAAGGGTGGGTCCAGTAAAATGTGAGGCACTGTTAAACTGCCCTCCAAGAAAGGCTGTGTAGGGCTCCCCTGGTGGCGCCGTGGTTAAGAATCCATCTTAGGGCTTCCTTGGTGGCGCAGCGGTTGAGAGTCCGCCTGCCGATACAGGGGACACGGGTTCGTGCCCCGGTCTGGGAAGATCCCACATGCCGCGGAGCGGCTGGGCCTGTGAGCCATGGCCGCTGAGCCTGCGTGTCCGGAGCCTGTGCCCCGTAACGGGAGCGGCCACAAGAGTGAGAGGCCCGCGTACCGCAGAAAAAAAAAACAAAAAACAAAACAAAAAGAATACACCTTAAAATCCACCAGGGAGAACAGGTTTTAGTGAGCGTACTCCCTAGAACCATAATTTTACATCTCTTCCACAAATTCTTACTTTGCAAAATAACTTAGAAGAACCAGCGGAGGTCAGACGTACCCGCTACTCTTGATCTGAGGAAAGTTGATAACCGCAGTGCACGGCACAGAGCTGACGGTAGCACAGCCAGGAGTCGTTCCTCGAAGAAAAACAAGCACTTAGTG
>NW_021701140.1:0-1442 GCF_005190385.1 Monodon monoceros
CTC
Organism: Monodon monoceros; assembly: GCF_005190385.1. Taxonomy (NCBI): domain Eukaryota; kingdom Metazoa; phylum Chordata; class Mammalia; order Artiodactyla; family Monodontidae; genus Monodon; species Monodon monoceros. The sequence goes on from NW_021701140.1 coordinate 4, forward strand.
AGGTGACAGGCGGGTTGTGGGGCGTGAGGGACCCCAGAGTGTGAGGCTGCAGGGGCGCTGGGACACGCTTGTCCTGCTGGGGTTCTGGGCCCACAGACCAGGGGTCATGTCCCCTCCTCGTCTCCTCTGCCTTCCCTCCCCTTCTCTCTCTCTTTCATTCCATCCAGCTCCTTGCAAGGGAAGACACACACGCTCCATATGACATCGTGAATTTATCCAGGGAGTGGGAAAGAGGGGAAGCCAGGTGAGTGACAAATGGGCAGACCCGTAACACACGGGAGTGATCAGGGGCCCAAGGCGATGGTAGTCACGCAGGACTTAGCAGCTACAGTAACGGCTGCCCAGGGTGTCCGTGTCCTAATACCCAGAGCCAGAGAACAAGCCTGTTTTATCTGAGTGGGCCTGTGTAATCACAGAGGGCCTTATGAAAGAGAAGGCGATGTGAAGACTGAAGCAGGGGGACATTTGAAGAAGCTGATGGATTTGAATATGGAGGAGGGCCCAGGAGCCAAGGAACGCAAGGATTGCAGCTCTAGATGTGGGAAAAGGCAAAGGGAGGGATCCTCTCCTACATCCCTGCACCGGGGGCCCTGCCAACACCTTGGCTGTGTCCAGGGAAACCCACTTCCCGCTTCGGACTCCAGAGCTGTCAGAGAATAACTCTGTGTTGTTCGAAGTCCCTAAGGCTGTGGTCAATTGTTTTAGCAGCAAAAGGAAGTGAATTCAGGGACAGACAGGCAGGCAGAAGGGGAGAAAGACAAGGAGAGAGTAGACAGACTGGAGGAGGGCAGGCGATCAGGGTTTAGGTGGACAGTCAGAGGCACAGGTGGGTCAGAGACAGTTGGAGAGATAAGCAGATAGGGAGCCTGGAGAAAGGTGAGAGGAGGAGGGCAGAACGTCTGATGGGCAGGAGGCAGGAGATGAGGTAGGCCGGCAGGTGGGCAGATAGAAGCAGGAAGTGGGCACAGAGGCAAGGACTGGAGAGAGTGACAGCGAGACAGGATGGCAGGCAGGGGCCCTCAGAGCTCGTCCTTGTCTCCAACAAGCATTACAGGAGCTTCCTGAGCTGCAAGTGGATCCCATTCTTGGACTTCAACACAACTCTTGCAATGGGAACAGGGACCCTGGAGGGATCCGGTGCCAGCTCAAAGCGAAGTAAGGTCAGGGCCACGGCCACCTTCATCTCATTCATGGCAAACTGCTTCCCGATGCAGTTCCTGGGTCAGGGAGGGAAAAGGAAGTAAGCAGAGGCTTCTAACCCCTGTCGGGCACAGGGCATTCAGGGCTCTCCTCCACGTGGCCCAGCCCCGATCCCTTCCTTACGGGTCACACTGAACGTGCCGCCCAAGCCTCGGTCCACCCTCTCCCCCTGACCTTCACAAAGGCCACCTCTCTCCAGGACTAGCTCCTAACTCCTACTTCTGCTCTCAGCAGTAGCA
>NW_021701141.1:0-3051 GCF_005190385.1 Monodon monoceros
TGGGGTGGTCAAAAGATCTCAGAAAGGCTTTAACCAACTCATTCTCACCCTTCCTCCAGACAGGGGACGCTCTCAGGCCCGAAGGTCAGCAGTTTCCATTCATCATGAGGACTTGATTGGCCCTGATCTCCAGAAGCAACATCTTCAAAAGAGGCTCATCAAAGAGCAAACCAAGAGGGGCCTGGCCCACAGTATCCACCTGTCTCCGTCTCTGGAATTGAGCTCCTCTCAGTGCCAATTTTTAGGGACTCATCAGGCACAGGGCAAGCAGGGACCCTGGCAGCCCTCTGCTTTTACAGGCAAAAGGAGACTGGACCGACAGAGGACAAGGTCCAGGTGCCCTAGGAGATCCCACAGGAAGGGTCAAATGCAATTCCAACCAGGGCAGGATTTCGGCAAGGGTCTAAGGCCATGTCTGAGGAGGATCTCAAAAGCTTCCTCCAGGACCAGCCTCCCAGTCAAGTTTCTGCAAGGAAACTCTGAAAAGGAGTCAGAAAGATACTTGATGAGGCCCTTGAAGAGTAACTCTGGAAACTGTTTACCCAGTAGCCCAGAGCAGAAACATCTAGAAAAATTCTTGAAAGCCCATTTGAGCACAAAGTCGAGGCAGATTAATCAAGGTATGACGCCTGTGATTGTGCGTCAATCCTGGCTTGCTGCCAACTATGCTTCTTATAAGCCCCACCCTCACGAGGAAATCAGAAATCTAGCATCCTCGAAGTATTGGAAACCCTGTGCAAACTCCTCCCGTGAGCTTTCCTTCCTCAGTCCAAGCATTCGGCAGATGCTGGAAACACATGTTATAAGCTGGCGGGTAAGGCACAGGTGGGGCTTACCCAACCAGGCCTTTGAGCCCATAAATCTCAAACCAGGTGGGGCTCAACCCTTGTCCTCTCCAAGGTCCACCTTTTCCCCCTCTGCCACCTGTCAATCTAGAGCACACTCAAAAGCCAACTTTGCTAATAAGCTCTCTGGAAAACCTCAGCCCCATCAGGGAATGACAGCGATAACAAAAGCAACAGTTCCCACCCTGGTGAGTCCCCTCCCTGTTCCCTCACCTGAGCATACAGAAATCCAGAGGGCCCTGGGAAAGACTTCACCTGGTGACAGGTATGGGCCCTCAGAGGCCCCTCTGACTGGACAGGAGGGCAGACTGCCTTATCAGATGCCCACAGTCAACCTCATGGGCAGAAGCTGGGAGAATGGGACTGTCTTGGGGTTTCCAGCCACTAGGAAAACCCTGTCGCCACCAACAAAGTCAGTTGCCCAACATCCAAAGGAGCCATGCCTTAAAACACAGGTGGCTCAAGGCCGTGCCACTGGTGAGCTCCTTCCAGACTCTCACAGTGACATCCTCCTTCAAGACTATCCCATTGGCGTGCGCCTCCAGGACTTTGCCACCAACGTGCTCCTTCGAGACCATCACACTGATGTGCTCCTTTCTTCAGACATCTTGGCTTCTCACAGGTCTCTTTCTAGTTCCCAGAGGGAACACGCTAGTGAGGACGCACCAGCTTTCCAGGTGGTGCCATATGACCTCAACGTGAGTGAACAGAGCAGCCGGGGCCAGCAGAAATTCAAAACACCACAACTTCAGGACCCATTTAAAAGCCAGAGTGAGATGTCTGCCCCAACTGAGGAGTGGAGGGACTTTAAGAGGCCCCAACCAAAAGAGCATGAAGAAATGAAGAGCCAGAGGGAGATGCTCGCATCAGCTGAGGAGTGGAGGGGTTTCACGAAGCCCCAACCAGGACAGCATGAAGAAACAAAAAGCCAGGGCAACATGCCTGCCCCAGCTGAGGAGTGGAAGTGCGTTAGGAGCCTCCAACCAGGAGACCATGAAGAAACGAGAAGCAACCAGCAACAACAGGAACCCGGGAAACCAAAAGTTAGGGACCCGTGTAAGGGCCAGTTTGCCTCGACTGAGGGGAGGGAGGACAACTGGAAGCCCAAACCAGGAGAGTATAAAGAAATGTCTTCAGGACTAAAGGCTTCGCAAGCAATTGGGATGAGCCACGCTTCTCAGGTCAGGGAAAGAGGAGAGTCCCTTGGGAGCAAACACCCCCAGCTCTCACCAGGGAAGAGACAGCTTTCACCAGAAAGCCAAAAAAGGATGAGGCAGTACGTTAGCCATGATAAAAGAGGCAAAGGAATAGAAGAATCCCTTCAAAAAGGCAAGCCTGCATCAGCCACTGCTCACCAGCAGAAACCAATCAAAGGCAAACCTGTTGTAGAGAGCAGGGCTATCGACCCTTGTGCGATTGCAAGAGCTGTTGGACAGGTCCTAAGAGAGAAACTGGGGCTTCACCAAGGACTCTGTGCCTCAAAGTTAAATCAGCACCCAGAACAGCTCCAGGCCCCAGCAGAGGGGCATTCCCACTACCACAGGGTTCTCTCCTCTTCAGAACAGAGACGGGTGTTGAAAGATACAGCCTACAGGCACCAAGCCAGCCCCAAGGACCACAGCTACCTTAACAAGAGCAGGCATGCCACAGGCAGGGGCGACAAGTTAGCCTTCCCACCCAGGGAACTGGAGTCCCCAGTCAGACGCTGCCAGCATGGACCAAGGGTGGCCGGTGACTCAGGCCACCTGCGCCATCACCCAACATGTCCTCAAAAATGTGTTCCCTCTGGTCAGCCAGAGTGTGCTTCTCATGCCTTTCCTGGGAGGAAAGTAGTGCCAAAAAAAGTTCAGTTCATGGAAAGAAAACCTGCTTCTTCTCACGTTAACAGATCATCTATGTGCTAATGGCTTCTCTTCCTACCACAATTTTCATTCTTTCCCAAAATACATGTTTTTTCTCTTGAGAGGTGGTGGTCTCTGTCTGTGCCCTGCTGGGGGGGAAGGGAAGGGATCAGGGTCCACTCTTCCCAGGTGCCTGCTCTGGCTTCCAGATGGGATGGGGCCATGGAGGGAGGTTGATCCCAGCGTGCAATACTCATCCTCACCTCAATTCCCTCACTGCACTTAAGTTTCCATAATAGCAGCGTTACAGAAACAAGCAACAGCGTTCAGGACGTGTCAAGGTGAACTAAACCTAAAGACCTCCC
>NW_021701142.1:0-1083 GCF_005190385.1 Monodon monoceros
TTTGATGCCATTCTTATCAAAATACCAATGGAATTTTATGAGAACTAGAACAAAGAATTCTAATGTGTGTAAGGAAACAGAAAAGAACCTGAAGAGTCAATACGATCTTAAGAAAGAAGCACAAACTTGGACATATCACACTCCCTGTTTTAAACTATACTGCATATCTAGAATAATCAAGACAGTATGGTATAGGAACAAAAGAAATACACAGAGATCCATGGAACAGAATTGAGAGCCCCCAAATAAACATATGCATATATGGTCAATTCATCTATGACCAAGGAGGTGAGACTATACAATGGTGAAAAGATAGCCTCTTCAACGAATGGTGGTGGGAAAACAGGACAGCTACATGCACAAGAATCAAACTGGAATCCTTTCTTATACCACCTACACAAGCAACCTCAAAATGAATCAAATACTTCAATGTAAGACCTGAAGCCATAAAGCTCCTCGAAGAAAACATAAGCAGTATGCTCTTTGACATCCGTCTTAGCAGCATTTTCTGGATCTGTCTGCCCAAGCAAGGGGAACAAAAGCACAATAAACCAATGGGACTCCACCCAACTTTAAAGTTTTTCAATGGCAAATGAAACCGTCCACAAAATGAAGAGGCAGACTACCGAATGTGAGAAAATAGTTGCAAACAATATGTCTGAAAAGCGGTTCATATCCAAAATAGGTGAAGAACCACACAACTGAACCTCCAAAAACCAAAAACCCAATTAAAAATTGGGACCGAACATTTTTCCAAAGAGTACGTACAGATGGCCAAGAGACATATGAAACTAGGACCAGTATCACTTATCATCAGGGAAACGCACATCAAAAGAACAATGAGATTATCACCTCACACCTAAAAACTTGGCTATCGTCCAAAAGGCAACAAATAACAAGCCTTGGCGAGGATGAGGAGAACCCTCACGCATTCTCTTGGGAATGTTCATTGGTGCAGCCACTGTGGAAAACAGTACAGAGGTTCCTCAAGAAATTGAAAATAGAACTACCATATGACGCAGGAATTACACTTGGAGGTATCTTTCTGAAGGAAACAAAAACACAAATTCAAAAAGATATACA
>NW_021701143.1:0-3774 GCF_005190385.1 Monodon monoceros
TCGTGTGATGAGCTTACTTTCAGCCCTGACATAAGAAACTACAACATTTGGCGCCCGAACAGGGACCTGAAGGTAAGCATCGAGGTCACGCGGGACCGAAGGGGATTTTTGTACGCTAAAAGAGAAAAGCGAAACCTCCGGGAAGAGTAGAGTCATGGAGAATTCTCCCTCAGTGGAATGTCAATACATTAGACTCCTGAAACAGTTATTACGGAGTTCTGGAGTGAAAGTGAAACAAGAATCTTTTGATGAATTTTTTGCGGAGATTCGTAAACATTGTTACTGGTTTCAACCTACTGGTCATAACCAGTTGAATTTAAAAGTTTGGAAACGGGTTATGCGAGCATTAAGAAGAGCTCATCAGTATGGAGACCCTATATCTGTTCGTGTCTGGTCTCTCTGTAATCTAATTTCCCTTGCCCTGGAATCATTACAATCTGAGACTGAAAGTGAAAATGGGGCGCGCCCTCAGCGTTCGAATTCTGCTCCCGATCACTCTGCTGCTTTTCCTACTCTGTTCCGTGAGTCTCCTATAGAGGACCTTCCTCTGCCTCCTCCTCTTATGTCTGAGACAGGAGAGGATTTTTCGGGTTCCAGTGATGAAGGGGCTTTTTCTGATGATGATAAAGATCGGGAGCAAGCTAGCAAACAAAATGAGATGCCACTTTCTCAACAGAATGAGATTTCTGATATACTTTCAAAGTTGAAAGATTTGATGACTAAATTGGAAGAAAATAAAAACAATGCTACCACCCCTTCATATCAGGAGCCATGTCCTACTATTCCTTCGGCTCCTCCTTTAGAATTAGCAGCTTATCTTGTTGGAGCCTGTCGTCAGTTTCGATTTCCTCTAAAACCTGAATTTAATAAACTTTTATTGGAAGAAGAGATGAATAAGGAAGAAAAGCAATATTCTGAACCATTTTTTGCTTTCCCTATTGTTAGACAAGCTATGCCTGCTAACAATCAATTTCCGAATGGATATATGAACGTTGAGTATAACCCTCATGATTTAAAAAGTTTTTAAATGCTAAAAGAAGCCATTAATGCGTATGGGATGCATTCTAATTATGTTCAAGGTCTTTTGTCTGGGTATGCTTCCGAAAACATATTAATTCCTCAGGATTGGGAGGCGCTTGCCAAGACTGTTCTTGAACCTGGACAATATATGCAGTTTAAGACTTGGTGGAAAGAAGAAGCTGAAAACATGGCAAGGACTAATGCGGCCTGTAATCCTCCAGGGCCACTTTTAGATGAATTAATAGGAGCAGGCGCATTTAGTAATCTACAAGCTCAAGCTCAATTTGACGATTTACGAATCATTCAAATACGTATGTGTTGTTTGCGAGCATGGCTACAAGTGGAACCCCCTGGAAAAACAGCACAATCTTTTACTAAGTTAATGCAAGGGCCTGGTGAGCCTTACACTGATTTCTTGTCTAGATTGCGTGCAGCCATTCAAAGAGATGTAGCACAAATAGATGTGCAAGATTTATTATTATGATCCTTGGCCTTTGAGAATGCAAATCCTGAATGCCAGAAGGCATTGCGGCCTTTACGAGCTGTAAACGCTCCACTTGATGAGTATATAAAAGCTTGCCATGATATTGGATCTCCTACTTATCATGCCAATTTACTGCCATAACTGGAGGATTGAAAGATAATCTACTAAATGTTACAATTGTGGAAAGTATGGACATATGAGGCGAGATTGTCGAAAAGGGCAAGGCCAAATATCAAAACAGGTTAAGAATGAGCAGCCACCTGGTATGTGTCGCCAGTGTGGTAAAGGACGACACTGGACTAATGAATGCCATTCCAAAAAGGATAAGTTCAGAAATCTTTTGCCTCCACGAGATAATGTCTCGGGAAACGGGAAGCTAGGCCCAACCCGGGCCCGCGACAACAATACGGGAAAAGCGACAGTAAATTCTCAACAGTATCCAGTAAGCAATGGCAGCTTTCATCAGACACTACAGGACAATCTCAACATCGGCTCTTAGTTACTGATCTCATGCATGCTACCAGCGGCAGTGCTACCGTTGACTTAATTGCTCCTCGAGAGTGTATCCTTACGCCAGCAGGAGTAGATCATAAATTAGCTACAGGAGTTTATGGGCCTATACCTGCAGCAACCGTGGGACTATTATTAGGACGAAGTAGTTTGACTCTGCAGGGTATAACAGTTCATACTGGAGTTATTGATGAGGATTATAATGGAGAAATTTCTATTATGATTTCTGTTACAAAACCTATAGAATTTAATAAGGGACAAAGAATTGCTCAATTGTTACTGTTACCATATATAAAACAAGCAGCCGCCCCGGTAAAGCGTGCTGGGGGGTTCGGCAGCACGGGAAAAAATGTTTTTTGGCAATCCTTTATCAACGATCAACGTCCCCAATTAACGATTACCTTTAATAATAATGTGAAATTTACGGGCCTTTTTGATACAGGAGCTGATGTGTCTATAATAAAACAGTCTGAATGGCCTTCATATTGGCCTTTAGAAAAGGTGGAAGCGTCATTGATTGGAGCCCTTTTGGCTCTGCCTGAGGAAAAAGGGGTCTGAAGAATTTACACTGGCATAGAGAGAATAACACTATTAATAGCAATACTATTAATGATACCATAGTATGGCATGCTGGAGGGTTTTCTCCTCCTGGTCCTCATTTAAATGGATTTCCTATGGCAGCTTTGGAAAAGATTAATGCTTGGGTAGGACGTATGGCTAACAAATCTGGACATTATAGTTTGACTTTTCATAAAAATGTTACTCGGTATACTCGTGGTTGTGTGAAATTACCTTATATATTGTTAAAAGGACCAGCTGAATGGAATAAGACTCTAGGTATTATAATATGTAAAAATTGCTCTCTGTATACCTGCATTAACTCTAGTATATCTTTTAACATATCTACTGAAAGTTTGTATATTTTACGAGCTCGGACAGGTCTTTGGCTTCCTATTAATCTTGGAAGGGAATGGCAAGAATCTCTCCCTATGGCTGTTTTGCAATATTTAGCTGATGCATTAAAAAGAAGTAAAAGATTCGTAGGAATGTTGACTGCAGCTGTCATAGGTATTATAGCCATAACAGCTACTGCTGCAGTAGCTGGAGTTGCTTTAGAACAATCTATTCAGACCGTTGATTATATAACTGATTGGCATAAAAATTCTGAAATGCTTTGGTTCTCTCAACGACAAATTGATTCGGAAATACAGTCGGAAATAGCAGACTTACAACAAGCTGTGGTTATGTTGGGAGACCAACTGGTGAATTTACAAAGACAAATGAAGCTACGTTGTGACTGGAATCAAAGTGCCTTTTGTGTCACTTCGGTTCCGTATAATCAGTCTGCATTCCCCTGGGAAAAAATAAAAAAACATCTATTACATCACAAAAATTTGACAGAAGAAATTGTGAACTTACAAGGGGAAATTCAACAAACTTTTCAGAAGAGATTACAACGACTTAATTCGCAAAAAGTATGGACTGGAATTATTCAAGGACTTAATAATTTAAATCCTATGTCTAAATTACATGCTTTATTTGGTTCTACCGCAGGATTGTTAATGATTATTATAATAATAATCATATGTTTAATTGTAGTCCGACGACGATTGCAAGCCACCCGCCATGTAACATCGCAACAAGCTGCCGTGTTCTCCTTGATGCTGCACAAGCTGCAAAACAAAAAGGGGGAAATGTAGAGAAATAACTGAGGACGTGACCCATGAGTCCCCCCGGCAAGCTGGGTGCGTGCGAAAAAG
>NW_021701144.1:0-15553 GCF_005190385.1 Monodon monoceros
TGGGTGACCCAGTCCTAGGTTCTATATGGTAGAAGCAAACCTCCTTACTTGTTGGAGGACCAGTGAGACAGAGAGAAAATTTGGAGGAGCCTGGACTCTGTTTGGAAGGAGTGTGCATGCTCCCACCTGGCCCTGGGACCGGGCAGAGAGAGGTCCGCTTCAGCAGCTGCCAGTTTCCAGTGAGCAGGTTCACCACACACCCCAGCCAGAGCAGAAGAAATGCTCTGCCTCCACTAACTCCATGCCCCAACATGTCGCTGGATCTGGGGCAGTCAAGACCAGGGAAAGACTCCATTTATGGATGAAGAGGCAACCCAGTCCCAGGGCAAAGCCCAGGTGGGGCTGCGGTGGCCATTGTGGGAACTTGCTCCACTGGTACATGAGAAGCAGCCCACACCTCTGACGGTAGCTGTTTGGCCACAGCTCACCCACTCCACCATACATGCAGAGAAACAACACTGGCTCTGCCTTCTCCCTTTGGAGCAGTGCCACAGCAGGGCGGGAGTGGTGGAGGCTGGAGACACTGGTCAGCTGGGAGAGAATAAGGGGTCTTGTCCCAGAGGCAGGATAATATATGAATAATTGCCCAGCCTTAAGACCAAAGAAAGAGCCCAGAGACAAGGACAAGGACATCAATGGTTTAATGGATATGGATCTTACTAATCCAGGGCAAGGTCCATGATAGACACTCCACCATGGTGCAGACACATTAGCTAGGAAGTGGCAGCAGTCTTTTTTACTGTGGAGCAGGGGGAGTTTATCTGATTTAAAGGGAATTGATGTGAGGTTGGCTCATCAATTCTTAGGGAAACCAGCAGAGGAGTATGCCACTCACAGTCCCTTTTATAAACTATCAATGTGAAGAAGTTATGAACTAAAGATTAGAACAATCACTAGGACTTCCTTGGTGATGCAGTGGTTAAGAATCCGTTTGCCAATGCCGGGGATGTGGGTTCGATCCCTCGTCCGGGAAGATCCCACATGCTGTGCAGCAACTAAGCCCGTGTGCCACAACTACTGAGCCTGCGCTCTATGACCCACATCCCTCAACTACTGAAGCCTGCACCTAGAGCCCATGTGACCCAACAAGAGAAGACACCAGAATGAGAAGCCCTGAGCAGCACAACGAAGAGTAGCCCCCTGCTTGCCACAATTAGAGAAAAGCCCATGGGCAGCAATGAACACCCAACACAGCCAAGAGAGAGAGAAAGAGAGAAAGAAAGAAAGAAAAAGAAAAAAGAAAGACACACGATTACTATCTGTGGCTAGAGAAAGAAGGTAGGCATTGACTGATTAGGTCTTATGATTAAGAGAGAAGTTCTGCCATGTGAGTAGGGTGCTGGTGAGTCAGACTTGGTGGAGCAGGGGGTGTATAAAGAACAACAATACAGCCATTTTTGGTGCCTGATTATACCTCAGCGTTTCTCAGTTGGGCACAATCACTGACGATGCAGGCAGGAGAGCCTTTTCTGGGGGACCAAAAGTAGTGCTTTCCCTCTTGTTTAGCTGCCTCATGCCTGCTGAATATCTCGTCTCCATATTCCCAGTTATGGTCCTGTAGCTTTTTTTTTTTTTTTCTCTGACCATAGCTTACAAAATTACTTTTATCACGTCAGGCTGCATGCATTTCAAGAGCAATAGAATAATGTTTACTTGCTTCTAATACCAGTGGATGTAAACTTGGGTTGGCTCCCAGGAGTCTGAGATTATGTCCAAACACTTCAGTAATCAGTAGCATTAAAGACTTTTAAATGCTCTGATGAATCTCGCCAATTCTCTCATGGATCCCCCACACCTTAAGAAGGATGGAGCCTCCTCCCCGCCTGCCCCACCCCATTGATTTCCCAGCGCTCCGCGCGATGCTACTCGGTTTTTTCCTGGTGTTTCTAGTGGGGAGCGCTACTCCTTGAGCCTTTACCCTTACATTACCCAGAAGAACTTGCGCTAAGGCGAAGTTCATCCAACGAAAATGTAGAAAATGGACATTTCCGGGAGGGGAAACATCAGGGAGGGGGACTTCCGGTGTCTTCGTGGCAGACGTCTTGATTGTTGATGAGGCTGTGGACCTGGTCAATAGCTCCGCTGTGCGGTGTTGAGAAAGAGGTGAGGGGCCTAGGAGGCGGAAGTGGAGGGTTTATGCGCACTACAGAGGGACGGGTCTTAGGGACGGGGACGACGCCGCCGCTTGCTGGGAGTAACCGTGCCGACTCCGACCCGGTCGCTGGACTGTCGCCGCTCCGCTCCGCACAAAGGCTCCGATGGCAGCGCCTGCGCTGAGGGACCCACCTCAGGTAAACGCTGCGGTCTCCGGGTTCTCGCCTGCCCGTTTCCCCGCAGAAATACAAACGCCCCGAGTGAGCGGCGCCTGGTCACGTCTGGTCCAGGACAGTGAGGGCTTCAGGGTTGTTTTATATATCTCTGACCACCACTGTATGCGGTGTGAGTGAGGCTCGGAGATGCAACCGAAGCAGGAACATTCCGGGGACGTGTATTCCGTCTTGTTTCTGCGAGGAACAAAGTTTGAGACCAGGCTGCATCTGGAGTGGTAGCTGAGAGGTTGTACCTTTCTTCTAAGGGCTCTCGGAGCAGTGGAGAGTTTTGAGCAAAGGAAGGACACAATCTGAGTTAGGCTTTTAAAAATTCTCCAAAGCCTGTTCAGTGGAAGAAAAGACTCTAGGTGGGCGATGAGGACTTTGAGGCAGAGGGAAGTTGTGGCTTTTCCAAGGTCACAACTGATAAACGATAGCACTGGGGACGGAGGCAGGGAGGGGAGATTAGCCAGTTAGCCCGAGGTTACCTGGCTCTTGTTCCGCCAGGGAAGGTCTGATCCCCTGGAGTACCACCATGGTCACTTTCTTCTATGGCCTGCTTGTTCCCACAGATTCCCAGGGCTGCAGAAGCACTTTTAGTGAATGGAGGTTGTCCCAATCCCTCACTTGTTTTGACCCCCACGCACGCATTCTCTGTATTTGAGGTGTCTTAGGGCTCTTCATCTGCCATTCTACTAGCTTTTTGGTTTGGGGACCTTGGAGAACCTCATGCTCTGGGTACTGAGTGCAGGCCTAGACGTTCTATGGAGGGAGTATGGAAGGTTACTCCAGAACCCACACCAGTTTGTGGAAGTACTTTGAGGTGAGGTTGAGTTGGTTTAGGTAAGTGCAGGTCTCCTTAATTTTCTGGTGGGAATAAACAGCGCAGAAGAGCAGGATTTCGGCTTCAAATGACTGCCTGTGTGTTCTGGAGGTATTGGGAGATTCAGATCAGAGGAGGGAGGTTTTCTACCCCAGGTCTCAAATGGCTACATCTTTTTGGGCAGTAGGGGAAATGTGTGGGAAGATGGACTGTGGGTTTTCAGGAGTGAGACCGTTCATGGTTTCATTTGTCCCTCTTATACCAGGGCAGTGTGACCTTTGAGGATGTGGCCGTGTACTTCTCCTGGGAGGAATGGTGTCTTCTTGATGAAGTTCAGATACACCTGTACCTTGATGTCATGCTGGAGAACTTTGCTGTTGTATGCATGCTGGGTAAGGCCCTCACACCCACCCCTATCCTCTGAGCTAGGTTCTTCCTTTCTTCTCTTCCTCAAGGGCAGCTCTGTCCTCCCATCTGGAACATGGGCACTGCTTTCTTCTTAAATTCCTTGGTTATGTGCTGTGGTTACTATGGCTAGGCAGAGTGCATCCCTAGTCCTTAGTGCCCGAACACCAGTAGCCCCAAAGTTGCAGCTAAAGATTCAGGGTCAGTAGTCTTTTTGTAGATTGTTTTTAGTTTTATTGAAGTATTGTTGATTTACAATTTTGTTTTAATTTCTGCTGTACAGTAGGTCCGTGGTTATCCATTTAAAATACAGCAGTGTGTACATGTCAATTCCAAACTCCCTAACTATCCATCCCCTTCACCCTTCCCCCTTGGCAACCACAAGTTCATTCTCTATGTCTGTGAGTCTGTTTCTGTTTTCTAAACAAGTTTATATGTATCCATTCTTTTTAGATTCCGCATATAATCGATAACATACGTTATTTGTCTTTGTGTTTGTGACTTACTTCACTCAGTATGACAATCTCTAGGTCCATCCATGTTGCCGTGAATGGCATTATTTCATTCGTTTCAGTGGCTGAGTAATTTTCTGTGGTATATAAACACCACATTTTCTTTATCCATTCAACTGTCTACGGACATTTAGGTTGCTTCCATGTCTTGGATATTGTAAACAGTGCTGCATTGAACATTGGGGTGCATGTATCCTTTCAAACCATGTTTTTCTCTGGATATATGGCGAGGAATGGGATTGCTGGAATATATGGTAACTCTATTTTTTTGAGTTTTTGAGGAACCTCCATACTGTTCTCCATAGTGGGCTGTACCAATTTACAGTCCCAGCAGCAGTGTAAGAGGTTTCCTTTTTCTCCACACCCTCTCCAACACTTGTTATTTGTAGATTTTTTAATGATGGCCATTCTGACTGGTGTGAGGTGGTACCTCGTTGTATTGAATAATTTTGATTTGCATTTCTCTGATAATTAACAATGATGAGCATCTTTTCATGTGCCCATTGCTCATCTGCGTTTTTGCTTTGGAGAAATGTCTATTTAGGTCTTCTGGGTTGTTTGTTTTCTGTTACTGAGTTGTATGGCTGCTTAGATATTTTGGAAAATTAAGCCCTTTTTGGTTACATTATTTGGCAATAGGTTATCTTTTTGTTTGGCTTATGATTTCCTTTGCTCTGCCAGAGCTTGTAAGTTTGATTACGTCCCATTTGTTTATTTTTGCTATTATTCCTGTCGCCTTGTTAGGGTCAGTAGTCTTCCCCTCTGCCTGGTGGTAGATCCCTCCTTGTTTGACCTTTCTATGGCCAAGTGACTGTCCAAATTAATGGTACCCAGGTTTTGCTCCATTTTGGTACCTGACATTTTTTTGTGTGACTGTGTGACAGTATTGTCACTGATGTGGTCACTACTACAACAGACCATGAAATGTGGCTGCAAGACACTTTTTCAAGGTTCCAGTTTCACTGTATCCACACCAGTATCTGTTATTTTCTTTCTTTCTTTCTTTCTTTCTTTCTTTCTTTCTTTCTTTCTTTCTTTCTTTCTTATTAATTAATTAATTAATTAATTTTTGTTGTGCTAGATCTTAGTTGTCACAGGCGGGCTCTCTAGTTGTGGCTTGCGGGCTCCTTAGTTGCTTCTTGTAGGCTCCTTAGTTGCACCACACAGACTACTTAGTTGTGGCATGCAAACTCTTAGTTGCGGCATGCATGTGGGATCTAGTTCCCTAACCAGGGATCGAACCCCAGCTCCGTGCATTGGGAGCATGGTGTCTTAACCACTGCGCCACTCGGGAAGTCCCAGAATCTGTTATTTTCTGTTTTTTGTTTTGTTTTGTTTTGTTTTGCCCTCACTGAGGGGCATGCAGAATCTTGGTTCCCCAAGAAGTGATTGCCAGGGATCGAACCTGCACCCCCTGCAGTGACAGAATGCAGTCTTAACCACTGGACCACCAGGGGAGTCCCTGTTATTTTCTGTTCTTTTGATCATAGCCATCCTAATGGGTGTGAAATGGTATATCTTTCTCATTTCAATTACATCCCTTTTGGTGTGCTTATTGGTCATTTGTATATCTTTAGAAAAATATCTGTTCAAGTCCTTTTTTATTAATTAATCAGGTTGGTTTTTTGGTTGTTGTTGAATTACAGATTTATCCATAGATTCTGGATATTAATCCCTTTTTTTTGTTTTGTTTTAGGGGTTGAGCTATTCTTTTTTATTTGATTGATTGATTGATTGATTGGCTGCGTTGGGTCTTCTGCTGCTGCGTGCGGGCTTTCTCTAGTTGCAGCGAGTGGGGGCTCCTCTTCGTTGCGGTATGAGGGCTTCTCATTGCAGTGGCTTCTCTTGTTGTGGAGCACAGGCTCTAGGCACGCAGGCTTCAGTAGTTGTGGCACATGGGCTTCAGTAGTTGTGGCTCAAGGCCTCAAGAGCGCAGGCTTAGTAGTTGTGGCATGCGGGTTTAGTTGCTCCGTGGCATGTGGGATATTCCTGGACGAGGGCTCGAACCCATGTGCCTTGCATTGGCAGGCAGATTCTTAACCACTGTGCCACCAGGGAAGCCCTTAATCCCTTTTTGTATACGTGTTTTGGAAATGTTTTCTCCCAATCTGTGGTTTCTTTCTTACTGTGTTTATAGTGTCCTTTGATGTTAAAAAGTTTTTCATTTTTTTCCGTTTCCCCCCCCCAGCTTTCTTGAGTTATAATTGACAAATAAGATTGTGTAAATTAAGGTATGAGACAAAAATTGTTCATTTTTATGAGGCCCGGTTTGTGTAGTTTTTGTTTTGTTGCTTTTGCCTTTGTTATAAAGGCAAGAAATCATGGCTGAATCCAACATTCTGAAGCTCTTCTTGTTTGTTTTTTCTTAGAATTTTCTAGTGTTAGCTCTTATGTTTAGGCCTTTGATATATTTTGAGGCCTTTGTTTAGTCCTATAGTTTAGGCCTTTGATATATATATTACGTTTAGGCCTTTGAGTTTTTGTGTATGGTGTTAAGTAAGGTTCTAATTTCATTGTTGTGCATGTGGGTATCTGGTTTTCCCAGCACCATTTGTTGAAAAGGCTGTCCTTATTCAGTGGAAACCATACTCTTCTTAGTAATTATTGCATCATATATTTGAGGGCTGATTTTTAGACACTCTAGTCTCTGTTCTATTCCATTGGAGTATATATCTGTCATTAGGCCAGTAGCACATTATGCTGTTTTGCTTACTGTAGCTGTATAAGACAGTTTGAATTTATGTGCTGTGAATCCTTCAACTTTTTGTTTTTCACAATTGCTTGGGCTGTATTGAATCCCTTGAGAATCTATGTGATTTTGAGTCTGAGTTCTTCTGTTTCTTGAAGGCATCATTGTTTTTGATAGGGATTGCGTTGAATCAAAAAAATCCCCCACCTGAGTGTTAAAATTGATGAATCTTCACGAACACATCATTATCACTCAAAATCTAAAATTTGCGATAGGGTTCACTCGTGGTGTTGTACATTCTGTGGGCTTTGATAAATGTATAATGACATGTATTCACCATTATAGTATCATAAAAAATGTGTTCAATTTTCAACTAAAAATTCTCCGTGTCCCACCTGTTCATCCCTTCCTCCCCCATACTCCTTTGTATCCCCTGATTATTTTTTTACTGTCTCATTAGTTTCCCCTTTTTGAGAATGTCATATCCTTGGACTCATACAATATGTAGCCCTTTCATCTTTGCTTCTTTCACACAGTAATACGCATTTAAGTTTTCTACATGTTTTTTCATGACTTGATAGCTCATTGCAGTTTAGCTGTAAATAATATTGCTGTTCTCTGGATGTATCATGTTTATCCATTCATCTACTGAAGGACTTCTTGATTACTTCCAAGTTTTGAAAGTTGTGGATAAAGCTACTGTAAATATCTGTTTGAAGGTTTTTGTGTGGATGTCCGTTTTCAAATCCTTTGTCTAAATACCACAGAGTACAATTGCTGGAGGATATAAGATTATGTTTAGTTCAGTAAGAAAGTACCAAACTGCCTTTCATAGTGGACTGTACCATTAAGCATTCCAGTCGGCAATGAATGAAATTCCTGTTGCTTCACACCCTTGCCAGGATATGGTGTTGTCAGTGTTTGGATTTTGGCCATTTTTATAGGTATGTATTGGTATAGGCCCTTTTAAAATAATTTATTTATTTTTGGCTGTACTGGGTCTTTGTTGCTGCGCATGGGCTTTCTCTAGTTATGGCAAGCGGGGGCTACCCTTTGTTGCAGTGCGCAGGCTTCTCATTACAGTGGCTTCTCTTGTTGTGGAGTACGGGCTCTAGGTGCACGGGCTTCAGTAGTTGCAACATGCAAGCTCAGTAGTTGTGGCTCGCACCTCTAGGGTGCAGGCTCAGTAGTTGTGGCGCATGGTTGCTCCCCGGTTCTTAGTTGCTACCCGGCATGTGAGATCTTCCCGGACCAGGGCTCGAACCCGTGTCCCCTGTGTTGGCAGGCAGATTCTTAACCACTGCGCCACCATGGAAGCCCTGGTATCTGCTTTTGATTTTAATTTGTATTTCCTTGCATCTTTGTATATGCTAAATTTTCATGTGGATGTCTTCTTTTAATGAGGTGTCTGTTAAGGTGTTTTGCTCATTTTGTATTTGGGTTGTTGTTTTCATACTGAATTTTAAGGGGTTCTTGTACTTAACTTTTAGGCCCATTATCCATTTTGAGTTAATTTTTTGTGAAGGGTGTAAGGTTTGTGTCTAGAATTCATTTCTTGACATGTGATGTTCAGTTGTTCCAGTACTATTTATTCAAAAGACTTCATTTTTCTCCATTGTATTGCACTTGCTCATGTGTCAATGGTCTGATGAGTATATTTCTGTGGCTCTATTTCTGCACTGTCAATACTGTTCATTGATCAGTTTCTCTATCCTTTCAACAATACCACACTGGTTTGATTACTTCTTTTTTTTTTTTTTTGCCTGCTAGGCCTCTTGTAGGATCTTAGTTCCCCAACCAGGGATTGAACCCCTGGCCCTCAGCAGTGAAACCGTGGAGTCCTAACCAAGGGACAACCAGGGAAGTCCCAGGCTTGATTACTTTAGATACTAAGCCTTATTTTACTTTTTCTTTCTTTCTTTCTTTGTTTTTTTTAAAGATACTAAGTCTTGAAGTTGAGTAGTGTCAGTCTGCAACGTTCGTTCTTCAGTATGGTGTTGGCTATTCTAGTACTTTTGTCTCTGTGTATAAACTTTAGGATCAATTTATTTATATCCACAAAATTACTTCCTGGGGTGATTTGGACTGCATTGAAACTATAGGTGAAGTTGGGAAGAACTGACATCTTGACTGTAGTGGGTCTTCCTATTTATGAACGTGAAATAGCTTTCCATTTATTTAGTTCTTTGATTTCTTCATCACAGTTTTATAGTTTCCCTCATGTAGATCTTGTACATGTTTTGGTAGATTTATAACTAAGTATTTCTTCCTTTCTCTCTCCATTTGTTCGGTGGTGGGGGTATTAATGTACATGGTCTTGTGTTTTTAATTTCACATTTCACTTGTTTATTCCTGATGTATAGGAAAGTGATTGACTTTTGTATCTTATCCTTGTATGCTGAAACTTTGCTATAATTGCTTCCTAGTTTCAGGATTTTTTGTTGTTGTTGTTCTATATTTTGGTTTTTACATAGCTGGTTATATCATCTGTGAATGAAGGCAGTTTGATTCCTTGCTTCCTGATCAGTATAACTTTAATACAACTTTCTCTTCTCATTGCATTAGTTATGACTTATAGTGTGAAGTGGAAAGTGAGTTGTAAGAGGGAACATCCTTGCTTTCTTCATCTTACTGAGGATGTTTCTAGTTTTTCTCTAGTAAATATGATGATAGCTGTAGAGTTTTATTTAGATTAAGTTGAAGTTGTTACCTATTTTTAGATTACTAGGAAATGGAGATTTTGATCATGAATGGGTGTTGGATTTTCTCAAATCCCCCCACCCCACATCTGTTGATGAGATCATGATTGGTGGATTTTATTTTTATTTATTATTATTTTTTTGGCTGCACCACAGCTTGCAGTGTCCTAGTTCCCTGACCAGGGATTGAACCCAGGCTAAAGCAGTGAAAGTGCCGAGTCCTCACCACTGGACTGCCAGGGAATTGCCGCAGGTTTATATTTAAAGTGGGTTTCTGGACTTCCCTGGATTGCATAGGGGTTAAGAATCCACCTGCCAATGCAGGGGATATGGGTTTGAACCCTGGTCCGGGAAGATCCCACATGCTGTGGAGCAATTAAGCCCATGCGCCACAACTACTGAAGCTGGCACGCATAGAGGCCATGCTACACCACAAGAGAAACCACCACAACGAGAAGCCCGCGTACCACAACAATAGAGTAGCCCCCGCTTGCCGTAACTAGAGAAAGCCCACACGCAGCAACAAAGACCCAATGCAGCCAAAAATAAATTAAAAAATAGGGCTTCCCTGGTGGCTCAGTGGTTAAGAATCCACGTGCCAATGCAGGGGACATGGATTCGAGCCCTGTTCCAGGAAGATCCCACATGCTGCGGAGCACCTAAGCCCGTGCACCACAACTGCTGAGTCTGCACTCTAGAGCCTGAGAACCACAACTCCTGAGCCCGTGTGCCACAACTACTGAAGCCCATGCACCTAGAGCCCCAGCTCTGCAACAAGAGAAGTCACTGCAGTGAGAAGCCCGTGTACCACTACGAAGATTATCCCCTGCTCGACACAACTAGAGAAAGCTGTGCACAGCAACAAAGACCCAATGCAGCCAAAAATAAATAATAAGTAAATTAAAAAATTTTTCTTAAATAAAAAAAAAACACAATGAGATACGACCTGACACATGTTACAATGTCTGTTATGAGAAAGAGAAGAAATAAGTGTTGGTGAAGTTGTGGAGAAAAGGGACCCCTTGTTCACTGTTGGTGGGAATGTACATTGTTGCAACTACTATGGAAAACAGTATGGAGAATCCTTACAAAATTAAAAAGGGAACTTCTGTATGGTCCAGCAATTCCACCTCTGTGTATTTAGCCACAGGGAGTGAAATTATCATATCAAAAAGGTATCTGTACCTCACGTTTATTGCAGCATTATTTATCATATTCAAGAGATGGAAACAACCTAAGTGTCCATTGATGGATGAGTGGATCTAACAAACATGTGGTATATATGGCATATTATTCAATATTATACAATCATAAAAAAAGATGGAAATCTTGTCATTTGCCTCAACATGGATAGACCTTGAGGACAATATGCTAAGTGAAATAAGTCAGAGAGAGAAAGACAAATCCACTTGTCCCACTGTTTCCATGGAGGATTGGCTCCAGAAGCGCCTGCATATACTGAAATCTGTGGATGCTGAAGTCCCATAGTCAGCCCTCTGATTCTGAAGTTTTCCCATTTGTGGATTCATCCAACTACAGATCATGTGATCCTGTGTATATTTGTTGAAAAATATCCATGTACAAGTGGACCCAAGCAGGTTTAACTGTACTACATGAGTATACTTACATGCTGAATCTTTAAAACAAGAACAACACCAAACTCAGATACAGACAAAGGATTAGTGATTGCCAGAATTGGGCAGGTGGTTAGATGAAGTGAGTGAAGGGTGTCAGAAGGTACAGACTTCTAGTTATAAGATGAGTAAGTCCTGGGGATGTAGTGCACAGCATAGTGGCTTTAGTTAGTACAACTGTATTGTATATTTAGAAGTTTCCAGAAGGGTAGATCTTAAAAGTTCCCATCACAAGAAAAAAAAATGTACCTATGTATGTTAACTAAACTTATTGTGGTAGTCATAGCATTGTATACATAAATCAAATCATGTGGTACAACTTAAAGAAATACAGTGTCTCATGTCAGTTTTAGGTCAATGAAAGTTTTTATCTTCTCTGATGCTCTTCCTTTCTCTATGAAACCCAAATTTTTTGATCTACGTCATTTTTCCTCTCTGAAGAACTACTTCTAGTATAGTCTCACAATTTTTCTGTGTCCAAGAACGTGTTTATTTCATCATCAGTGTTGGAGATTTATGTTGCTGGTTACCAAATTCTAGGTTGGTGATGTCCCCTCTCTCTTACCACTTTGAATATTTTACTCCATTCAGTTCTTATTTCCCTGAGTTCTAAGGAGAATTCAAATGTAATTGGTTTTTTGGCTCCTCTTGGGAAAGGTGTTGATTCCTTTAGCCTCTTTTAGGTTGTTGTTGTTGTTGTTTTCTGCATTTGAATGTGGTAAGCCTAAAGATGTAGTTGTTTTGGCATTAAACCTGCCTCATGTTCCCTGAGCTTTCTGGATCTGTTGGTTGGTGTCTGGCATCATTTTGTTAGAAATTCTCCATCATTATTGCCTCAGTTATTTCTTCCGTTTCTTTTTTTCATTCTGTTTGAGATGTTTCCATATGTGTGTGTTAAATTTTTTGTTGCTCTCACACGCGTGTTGTATATTACGGTATTTTATTTTATTTTTTGTCATTTTTCAGTTCGCTTTTCAGTTTTGGAAGTTTCTCCTAAGAGAACATGAAGCTTAAAGGTTCTTTCGTTAGCTGTATGCAGGGTATGAATAAGCCCATCACATCATTCTTAATTTCTGTTATAGTGTACTTGATCTTTAGCATTTCTTTTTGGTCCATTGTTAAAATTTTCATCTCTCAGCTTACATTTCCCTTCTGGCATTGTATGCTGGCTGCTTTATCCATTAGTAGACATTAATCAGCATATTAGTCATGATCATTTTATATTCCCAGTGTGATCGTTCACACATCCCTGTGATATCTGATTTTGATTCTGAAGCGTTGTCTTTTCAAACTGTTTTGTGGGACACTGCAGATTTTCAGAAGACGCCATGGTTGCAAAGAGTTAGATCAATTAGATTCTGCCAGTACAATAGTTGTTTAGGTGGCGAGATACATTCCTAACATTTTGTACTCCATCCACTGTATATCCTTCCCTCTGGCTCCACCGGATGTTCTTTTTTTTTTCGGCCACGCTGCATGGCATGCCCGACCAAGAATTAAAGCTGTGCCTCTTGCATTAGAAACAAACAGTTTTAACCACTGTACCACCAGGAAAGTCCTTCCACCAGACACTCTTTTTTTCTTTTTTTTTGGCGGTACACGGGCCTCTCACTGTTGTGGCCTCTCCTGTTGCGGAGCACAGGCTCCGGACGCACAGGACCAGTGGCCATGGCTCACGGGCCCAGCTGCTCCGCGACATGCGGGATCCTCCCGGACCGGGGCACGAACCCGTGTCCCCTGCATTGGCAGGTGGACTCTCAACCACTGCGCCGCCACGGAAGCCCACCAGACATTCTTTATGTAATATTTAAATGTTGTGTATTGTGTACTGAGTTCCTCTGGGCCAGTGTTGGCTATTCAGCCATCCTATGTTAGGACTTGTATTATTTGTTTCCCGTGTAGTTGGTCAGATTGGTATGGAGAGTCATTAGGGCTTTACGGGATGGATATGAATCTGGTTTCAGCAAAAAGCCTCAGATGTAGCCTGATTACGATGAATGGCAGCTGAGAGAGGCCATGATCAGGGCTGTGTTCAAGTCATATCAGGAAGTATGAATTCCTTGTGACTAGTGTTTTAGTGCCACTGTCGGTGGCTGCAAAGCACTTCTCTCGATTTTCTCCATTCGTGACATTCTGCCAACTTGTCTTTTCTATTTCCCATTTTTATTATGACTCCGGCCTCGCATTCATTCTCTAACACCTCTGTAAACCACTTATCTCATGTGGTATTTACACTGATTTTCCCATAGTACCTACTGACACTGCTTGTATTCTCAACATAAGGAATCCTTTAATATTTCTTGAATGCCAGCAACTTGTTTGCAGTCAGATTTTTGGAGGTCTGGACATACACTTCTGTACACTATCACAGGTCACCAGGAGATGGGGTCCTGGTAAAAGCCATTGACAGAGGAGTGAATTATAGAAGACACCTATCGCCTTGGGCCACATCCAGTCCTTGTGTCCTGTACTTGGTGAGAGCAGCTGCTTCTCAAGTTGACCCCAAATTCATTTCCTGAATACGACCCTGTGGACTCGTTCTTTCACGTGTCAAATGTAGAATTGTGCTGGCCTTACTCCCCCCAATAAAGTCAACATGAACTTCACCATCACTTCTTTGTTTTCAGGTTCTTTTCCTGGAGTTGAGGATGAAGAGATGACTTCTGAACAGAGTGTATCTGAAGAAGGAGTGTCACAGATGAGGACCCCCAGGGCAGGTTTGTATCCTGAGAAGACCCAGCCCTGTAAGATGTGCATTGCAGTCTTGAGAGACATTTTGCACTTGGCTGAAGAGCAAGGAACAAATAGGGAGCAGAAAGCATACAGATGTGGGGTATGTGGGAAACAGTTCTATTTCACTGAAAACCTTCAAGAGCACCAGAAGCAGCACATTAGAGAGAATCCCATATGGTATGGTATGCAGAGACCCTCATTTTGGAAAAGCTGCCCAATCCACACAATAGGGAATCTACCTACCTACATGGAGATTGGGAGTGACTTCGTGGCCAACATGGGAGTTCAGCCACAGGCCACTAATACCAGGAAGAAATGAAACAACAGTAAAGAGTGTGAAGCTGTTTTTCACAGTGGAAAAGGTCATCACAGCTGGGGAGAAGGCACGAAAGCCTCTAGCCACACAGAAATACTTGTTCAGGATGAAAGAGTCCTTACTAGTGTAAGGTTGTGTGAGTGCAGCAAATGTGGGAAAGCCTACACCCAAACATGTAAACTTATTCAGCCTGAGCAAGTTCACACTGGAGAAAGGCCTTACTAATGCAGCCATTGTAGAAATTATTTTAGCCACAAATCTGGTCCCCTTGGACATCAGAGAGTTAACTGTGGAAGAACACTCTGTGACTGCAGTGAATGTGGCAGATCCTTTAGCCTAAGGAAGTACCTCAGAGCACATAGGAAAATCCACAGTGGAGAAAAGGCTTATGAATGCAAGGAATATGCTAAACCTTTCATTGAAAAATGCATGTTAATTGAGCATCAGAGAGTTCACACTGGAGAAAAGCCTTATGAGTGCAGTGAATGTGGGAAATCTTTTGTTGCTAAGAGTGGCCTCCACTATGATGAGAGAGTTCACAATGGAGAAAGGCCTTATGAGTGCAGTGAATGTGGGAAATCTTTTACTGCTAGGTCAGGCCTTCATGATCATCAGAAAGTTCACACTGGAGAAAGGCCTTATAAGTGCAATGAATGTGAGAAATGTTTTACTGGTAGCTCTAGCCTTCTTCGTCATCAGAGAGTTCACAGTGGAGAAAGGCCTTATGAGTGCAGTGAATGTGGGCAGTCTTTTACTATTCGATCCTCTCTCTATGATCATCACAGAGTTCACACTGGAGAAAGGCCTTATGGGTGCACTGAATGTGGGAAAGCCTTTAAGCAAAGACAGCTCCTCCGCATCCATAGGAAAATCCACACTGGAGAAAAGCCTTTTCAGTGCAAGGAATGTGGTAAATCTTTCACCCAAAGGTGCCACTTGATTAAACATCACAGAGTTCATACTGAAGAAAGGGCTTTATGAATATCATGAACGTGGCCGGCAGTGACATTGAAGGAGTTCCGGGTGGTAAGAGAGTGAGAAGAACCCGTGCAGCTAATGGACCCTTTCTAGAGAGGAAACTGAGACATAGAGATGATGTGTCATGTGTTTGTGATCTCCCAGAAATGGGCAGTGATCTGGGCTTCAGTGCCAGGTTGCCTGGTTCAGGATATCGAGAGTCTGGTCACTTCACTCCTCCCCTGCCCCCACCCCCAGGTTTGGGGACTGAAAGAACACCTTGTCCATCCTGACACTTCTGTGCTCCGATCCCCACACCAGGAGCCCTGCTCACACCCCAGCCCCATGCTGATGGACAGGATTATCTTTGGGAACCAATATTGATGACTTTCCTGTGACTGACTCCATTTATGTATCCAACAAATCCAGTGCTGTGATTCAGTTATTATTATTGGCATTTGTGAAAGGAGGGGTGT
>NW_021701145.1:0-949 GCF_005190385.1 Monodon monoceros
CATTGTACGTACGTACCACAACTTCTTTTTTCATTTTTTGCTTTCTCTGATATTTAACTTGTACCGTAGACGAGGTTCTTGTAAACAGAGCCGTCCAAAACTTTGGGGTGGCTGTGTGTTTTTGATTTTAATTTCCCTAACCTATAGGACCATAAGTGGAAGTGCCATAGGCTGTGTTGCTTTGTTTCCTACGTGTTTCAGGAAACACCATACACTTCTCCAGAGTGGCTGTTGGCAATTTACATCCCGCACATCAGCATAACAAGGCTCTCTGTTCTCCATGACCTGTCCTGCCTTTTGGATTTCACACTTTTTTCAGATGGCCCTTTTGACCGGGGGGCAGTGAGACTTCATTGTAGTGCAGTTTCCCTTACACGCTGGCTTGGTTGGCCAAAAAGGACGTATGCGTTTTTTCTTGAATATATTCAGGAAAAAACGCATACGCCCTTTTTGGCCATGTGCATCATTGTTGACATTCTGCCTCTTTTCCTATGCTTTAAGTGCAATTCCAGTCTACCCCCTGAAATCGTTTTCTTGAAATTCTGCCCCGCTTTCAAGTCCTCTTCGAAGACTTACTTCAATACATTTTTGAACGATAGGTGTCATCCATAACTCTGCAGGTTTGTGAATTACAGTTCCCCTGAGCTCCTTTCTTCAGCTCGCTTTCTTGTGAGCTGGCCGAAAAACCGCAGGATGGCTTCAGGCCCTACTGCGTTTCCGGGAGGGCACGCTGAGCCTTTGGTTAATTCCTCTTCCTGGTGGGAAATGAGCGTTCCATTTGCCCGTTCAGACACCTACAACTAGTCTCTCATTGGTTTTCCCTATTCCTGTTCATCTTGCGCAGAAATTGCAAACTGTGCCAAACAGGAGGTTAAAGGCACTGACTCTCCAAGTGGGGACACTCATAGTAAAGCGTCTGGAATGGTGAACCCGAGTACCAGGGGACGAA
>NW_021701145.1:1049-1579 GCF_005190385.1 Monodon monoceros
CAGCTAGTCTCTCATTGGTTTTCCCTATTCCTGTTCATCTTGCGCAAAAATTGCAAACTGTGCCAAACAGGAGGTTAAAGGCACTGACTCTCCAAGTGGGGACACTCATAGTAAAGCGTCTGGAATGGTGAACCCGAGTACCAGGGGACGAAAACTGAGATGCATTTGAAAACGTTTCCCAATCACACGGTCGACCATACTCTGGGTTTCCCATGCATGTTTTAGCTGAAGGAAGAATCCCTTCCACCTGGAGAGTTGGGACCCATGGAATGGGTACCATGCAGTATGACTTCAAAGGGTCTGCATTTGCTAAACGAACCTCACCAATGCTATCGGCCCGAAGTATCCAGCCATATGTGTCACCCAGCTCTGGGTGTAGATGTGGTAAATCCAGGTTGCATCAGAAGCCCTGAATGAATTATTTAAGAATTGCTCTATATTTCACTGTCATTGTGTTTTGTTTTTGAAATTTAGTTTGATATTGGGATTTATCGGATTCTCACTGCTGTGTTTAGGCCGCTGTACACACG
>NW_021701146.1:0-1293 GCF_005190385.1 Monodon monoceros
GCACCCAGGCCTGATCAGTGGAGTGTCTGCAGGATCCAAGTGAGGCTTACCATCGGCAGGAGTTGTGAGCGTCCCCCAGCCTGAAGGGAAAACACAGCAGGATTAGAGAGAAGGTGTCTACAGTCAGGGTTGCTCTAGTGACCTGTCACTCACATCAGGGAATGTGGGGTCTGAGACTCTCCACTGCCTGGGGGAGGAATAGGTCTTTTCTGAGAGCCTGCCGTGAGCCAGATCATGCCCTCCAATGTCCACGGCATGGCGATGAGGCGCCCCACTCCACAGGAGCAATTAGCACGCTCTCCTGACTGAGTGGTCTCTGGGGAAAGTATCCGTTTTCGACTCCACGGGGTGGGGGGGACCCGAAACAGCCCCGTTCTCCCTGCACACGTTACTCTCGGTCTAGACAATGCTTTCAGGCAGAAATGACCCCAGGACGGGCCTCCCTGTCACCCAAAGGTCTGGGGAGACCCTGTATAGCCACAATGTCCTTAAATCGCTGAGCCAGACCCGAGGATCCTTGTGCTATGGCTCCTCTGGAAGCGTCTGCTCGCTCTAGAGTGACCAGGGCAGGTACTGAGTGGGGGGCAAACATCCACTCGCCCCGCCTGAGGCTTCTGGCTGGAGTCTGTGGAGGTGACTGGGGAGGGAGGGGACAGCCCGGAGTCAAGAGGCACAGGACTCACCTGGCAGGAGCGTGGATTGGGGCCTGGCAGCTGGGAGAGAGAGAAGGCAGATCAGACACCTTGCACAGAAGGGGCACCACAGGGGCAAAGGGGGACGGAGCTCAGCAGGTGATATGCTCAGTCCATGCCTGAGCCCTGCCACGCGGGGTGGGACCTCTGCCATCCTCACCCCGCAAAGTGGCTCCTCCTGAGAGGTCCAGGCAGCCCAGCATCCCTTATTTCCAATGTCAAGCTGATTAGCTCTGTGTCTAGATGACCGAGTGGGCCCAAACCAGTCCTCAGCCTCACAGCATTTATGGGCCCCATGAGGCAGCCACACTGAGGGGTCTAGTTCAAAGTCCAAAACCCGTGTGAGATCTGTCAGGCTTGTCTGTAGGTGGTGACAAGGCTGTTCCCCGCAGGCCACACAGGGGCCACTGCCCTGCGCACGGCAGACCTGCTGCCCAGACAGTGCATCCCAGGTCCCTGCAGGGGCTACTGTCCCGGACTCAGGAACCAAACCCTGGGCCACCTGCAGCCCTAGGCCATGACCTCCATTCAGAGACCTCATGACAGAACTAGCCTCTCTTGCCTCTGGCTTGCACTGTGGCATATGGAGAAAAAGGGCTTC
>NW_021701147.1:0-1022 GCF_005190385.1 Monodon monoceros
AAATATTTTCTCAGTCCATTTCTTTTTCTCTTCTTCTTCTAGGACCCATATAATTTGAATGTTGGTGAATTTAGTTTTGTCCCAGAAGTCTCTGAGACTGTCTTCAGTTCTTTTCATTCTTTTTTCTTTATTCTGCTCTGCAGTAGTCATTTACACTATTTTACCTTCCAGGTCACTTATCCGTTCTTCTGCCTCAGTTATTCTGCTATTGATCCCTTCTGGAGAATTTTTCATTTCATTTATTGTGTTGTTCATCATTGCTTGTTTCTTCTTTAGTTCTTGTAAGTCCTTGTTAAATGTTTCTTGCATTTTCTGTATTCTGTTTCCAAGATTGTGGATCATCTTTACTATCATTATTCTGAATTCATTTTCAGGTAGACTGCCTATTTCCTCTTCATTGTTAGGCTGGGTTGGCTTTTACCTTGCTCCTTTGTGTGCTGGGATTTCCTGTCTTCTAATTTTGATTATCTTCCTATGTTTGGGGTCTCCTTTTTGCAGGCTGCAATTTCATAGTTCCCGTTGTATTTGGTGTCTGTTCACATTTGCTAAAGTTCCTTCAGCGTGTTGTGTAGGCTTTCTGGCTGAGGGGATAGTCCATGTGTTCTTGTGGATGAGGCTGGATCTTGTCTTTCTGGTGGGCAGGTCCACGTCTGGTGGTGTGTTTTGGGGCATCTGTGGCCTTATTATAACTTCAGGCAGCCTCTCTGATAATGGGTGGGGCTGTGTTCCTGTCTTATTGGTTGTTTGGAATAGGATGTCCAGCACTGTAGCTTACTGGACATTGAGTGAAGCTGGGCCTTGGTGTTGAGACGGAGATCTCTGGGAGATTTTCCCCGTTTGATATTACATGGAGCTGGGAGGTGTCTTGAGAACCAGTGTCCTTAGTAGTGCTCACCCACCTCAGAGGCACAGCACTGACTGCCAGTGCACCTATAGCCTTTCATCCACATGGCACAAAATAAAAGGGAAAAAAGTAGAAAGAAAGAAAGAAAGAAAGAAAGAAAGAAAGAAAGAAAGAAAGA
>NW_021701148.1:0-1017 GCF_005190385.1 Monodon monoceros
CATGCCTCGGGGGCAGAAGAGTAAGCTCCGTGCCCGTGAGAAGCGCCACCAGGCCCGGAGGGAGACCCAGAATCTCGGGGGTGCTCAGGCCACTGCAGCACAGAGAGAAGAGTCGCCCTCGTGCCCCTCTTCTCTTTCTCGGGCTACTCCCCCGAGCTCCGCTGCTGCTGGCACTCACCAGGAGCCTCAGGGAGCCCCAGCCACTAGCTCTCGTGCTGCAGGGGTTTCAGGCCCAGGATCTGATGTGCGTGCCAAGGGCCCGGTTCAGGCAAGGAAAAGTTCCTGCCGGGCCTCAGCCTCCGGTGAGAGCTCTCAGAGAGATCCTCTAATCAAGACGGTGGGAATGTTGATAGAATTCCTGCTGGAGAAGTATACAATGGAAGAGCCCATTATAAAGGCAGACTTGCTGAAGCTTGTGAACAAAAGGTACAAGGGGAAGTTCCCTGAGATCCTCAGGAGAGCTGCTGAGTGCGTTCAGCTGATCTTTGGTCTTGAGTTGAAGGAAGTCAAGCCGGGTGGTGATTCCTATACCCTTGTCAGCAAGCTACATGTCAGTGATGATGGGTGTCAGAGCAGTGGCGGGCCGTTTCGGAAGAATGGGCTTCTGATGCTTCTCCTCGGTGTGATCTTCTTGCGTGGCGACCGCGCCTCTGAGGAGGAGATCTGGAAATACCTGAATGTTTTGGGTGTTTATGTTGGAAGGTGGCACATAATCTTTGGGGAGCCCAGGAAGCTTATCACAGAAGATCTGGTGCAGGAAAAGTACCTGGTGTATCGTCAGGTGCCCGACAGCGATCCCCCGCGCTATGAGTTCCTGTGGGGCCGGAGAGCCCGCGCTGAAACCACCAAGATGAAAGTCCTGGAGTTTGTGGCCAGGGTCACTGGTACCGTCCCCAGTGCCTTTCCAGCCCATTATGAAAAGGCTTTGAGAGATGAGGAAGAGAGAGCCCAAGCCCGATCCCAAGCCAGAGCTGCAGCCAGGGCTGGTACTCGTCTCAAGGCCAGTGCGCCTTCCAA
>NW_021701149.1:0-2160 GCF_005190385.1 Monodon monoceros
TAACATATTTTGGCATCATTTTGGGATACTGAAGCATAACCCACTTTGTAGATGCCTAGGAGTTCAGAGAAGAAGGAAATCAATGGGGATGGGTGGAGCAGTCAGAAGAAATAGGGTGTGACTTCAGTCTCAAAGAAGCACAAATTTCACATAGACTAGAGAAGAGAGAAGATCATGAATGAGAAGTGAGAACAAGTACATGTAGGAATGAGACATAGGGAGCTTGTTAGGAGAACTGGACAAAAGAAATTAAAGAAGAATAAATAAAACATTGAGGCTTTGAAAGATAGGTAAATAAGGTTAAATTTAACCAGACAGGAAAATGCAGAAGCTGGAAAATTTCTGAGCAGGAGCCCTTGGGCTTGGGGAGATTAATCGGCTAGAACAAAGAGCATGAAAGGAGGAAGTGAGAGACTGGCAATTGTAATTCACCTTCCAGGAGGGAAATTGGTGGCTGGGAGGCATAGAAAGGGGTAGAGACTAACTTTTCACTATACCCCTTTTGATTCTTCTAAATTTTATACAATGTACATGTATGAACTAATGTCATATATAGATACACATATGTAATATATATAATGTATAAGTAACATATAGAAGCAGACATGTATGTACGACTATCATTACTGACCCAAAATACCATATAATAAAACTACACATCTACTTTTAGCACACTTAAGAATTAAGGATAAACCACTCCTCAGTTGTACTCTGCACCCCGCAACGCCTGCCCTGAGTAGAGCAACTTCAGCAATTTTCTCACTGGTTTAAAAAATTGATCCTTTAGTCTCTGTCTACCTACCTCATCCTAAGCATCAACTCCAGGCTGGGCTGGTGCCCAAGCAATTATATACTGCTCTTACATGTTTGCCCAACTCGAACGAGAACCTACTTCAGAACTGACTCAGAAATCTCACAGGATGCTGCCATTCACCCCCAGGATCAATGATCAATAAGAGAGTTATAAGGTCTATACCTCCTGACCCAGCTCAAGGTCCTGACTCAGACAACGCCTGCTAGCTGGCCTCATCCCCACATGAGGAGCACCTCATCCCCTAGGCTCCACTTCATCACCAGTGTATTGGCATCAATATTTATCTTTTCAAAGGAAATTGTTTACCTCATAAATCAATAGGTATCCTGTTGTTATCAGTTGTTTTGTTTTTAAGAGCTAATTAATGAAATAACTTCATCAACGATTTTGTGGGAAGATGTTGAACCTTTGTACTTTCTGAATAATCTACGTTTTATTTGTAGTGTTAGAAAGCTCAGCAGTGAAAGCAAGTACCCCATACTGCCCAGGCACACAACCTGCTGCATTAGCGCTCTGAGCAGTAACTGAGACAAATGGACGACTACAGAATTATTCTAATGTTTTGAGGTTTAGGGAGAGTTGCATTAGAAAACAATTCCTTCATCATACTGTGACTTCATTACATTCAAAGCCATAGTGGCTAGCTCTTATAGTTTAGAAGTTATACATGAAGATGACATAAATAAATACAAGATACAGCAGGCAGAGGAGAGAGATAATAAACCAAAACTGACTGACACAGCTAGATCCTAAAAGCCAGCTTGGTTACTCTTTGAACATGTTGCCAATTTTCATGTGTAAGATAACACGCTATATTGTATGAATGAAAGTGTTACATCTAATTATTTGATCTGCCTGTCTTATGTTAGTTAGTGGAGAAATATTTATTGAGCTCCACACAGATGAGTAATTTTAGAAACCATGTTAGTAGGGAAACATCCAAGAGTGGAATAAGTGCTAAGCCTCTAAAAACTGTTCTCTCTTTTCTTGAAACTCCTGGAAGGCAGGAAATACCCTGTGTTTTTCTATATGTGCCTTGTGCAGTGCTCACCCTCAAATGACACTAAACTAGACCAAATAAAACCTTAAAGAAGAGCCATGATTCAAAACTAAAATTAATTAGTATGTCACAGTTCATAAAGTACTTCCCTTACGGATGAGGAAAGCAAGTTTCAGTAAGGATAAGCAATGCAGGTACTAAAATAGAGACTGGGGTTAAAACCAAACATAATCTTGGTAACGTGTTTTTATACGTGTGATTAAGGCCAAGCCTTTGCCCATCTACCCACAAATTATAGATAAGATGTTACAAACTCATATTATGGAACCTGACTCTTAAAACATTT
>NW_021701150.1:0-15351 GCF_005190385.1 Monodon monoceros
TCCCCAAAGCCGTCCCCAAAGCCGTCCCCAAAGCCGTCCCCAAAGCCGTCCCCAGGCACATCAACTACGGATGCGCCAGAGACATTCCACCACCTCCTGGACCCAGGAACACGCACCGCTCAATCCAAGATGCCCCCCGGGACCCAGAGTGGTCAAGAAATGGCACATATATACAATGGAATATTACTCAGCCATAAAAAGAAACGAAATTGAGCTACTTGTAATGAGGTGGATGGACCTAGAGTCTGTCATACAGAGTGAAGTAAGTCAGAAAGAGAAAGACAAATACCGTATGCTAACACATATATATGGAATTTAAGGGAAAAAAATGTCATGAAGAACCTAGGGGTAAGACAGGAATAAAGACACAGACCTACTAGAGAACGGGCTTGAGGATACGGGGAGGGGAAAGGGTGAGCTGTGACAAAGCGAGAGAGAGGCATGGACATATATACACTACCAAACGTAAGGTAGATAGCTAGTGGGAAGCAGCCGCATAGCACAGGGATATCAGCTCGGTGCTTTGTGACCACCTAGAGGGGTGGGACAGGGAGGGTGGGAGAGAGGAAGACGCAAGAGGGAAGAGATATGGGGATATATGTATATGTATAACTGATTCACTTTGTTATAAAGCAGAAACTAACACACCATTGTAAAGCAATTATACTCCAATAAAGATGTAAAAAAAAAAAAATGAAAGAAAGAAATGGGGTTGTCACGCCGACCTCAGGTGAGACTGGGCACCACCGAGCGAGGGAGGAGGGGAACGTCCCAAGAATGGTTACATCGCGGGGCAGCCCTGAGCCATGGGAACTGGGGCGGCAGGAGTGAGGGTTGCCCTGACAGAGGCCAGCGGGCGGCAGTGGCTGCACCGCAGGGTCAGGCAGCTTTAGGGGCAACGCCAGCATCCTGACCCAGTGCAGGCAGGTGGCTCTGGAGCCCCTGGGGCAGGCGACCTGGCAGTGGTCAGTTCTTGTCTGGCACAGACAAGAGTGAGTGAGTCAGAGTGAGTCCCAAGGTGGCCCAGGCTGCCCAGCGGGAGTGGCCCTGGTGGAAGCCCCCCTGCCCCCCATGGCGCTTTCTCGTCTTGGATTTAGTGAGGAATGAGTGAACCAGTGGATGAGGGAAGGAACTCGTCTTGTGGAGATGGAGGAACCCATGTAGTGGGCTGGGGGCCGTGGGGCACCCTGACCGCTGACAGTGGCTCTCAGCTCCACCTGGACGGGCACAGATGCTTCCTGAGCTCAGCCTGAGGGGCCCGAGCTCCTGCCCGGCAGAGAGAGCTTGGAGAGTCACCTTGGGGAGTGAGGCCAGCCTAGCAGGGACCTGCCCGCGGCCACTGGCCCCATAGAACTGGGCAAGCGGCAGGGAGAGCAGTGAAGCTGGTGTAATAACAGCATCACTTGTCACCCCCAGCCCCTTAGCATCCTCGGGCCCGGTGCCAGCCCCCTGCACCTGCCCAGAGCCCCCCAGGGTGGTGGGGCTCCTACCACAGACCCGGCACTTACAGTTGAGCTTGAACACAGCAGGGATCTCAGTTTTTTCTGCGATGATTTTCTCCTTAACACACCCATCCTTCTCCCTGAAAGGCAGGTGTTTCCTGAGCCACGTGCACAGACCATGCACAGCTGATCAGGCCAAACTGTAGGCCAGGGTGGAAGCTGGCCCCAGGAGGGGCCCGAGCCGGTGGGGGGCATTGGAGCCCAGCTGGTCACCCAGGCCTTGGCTGTGCTCACAGTAACCTCTAGGGCCACAGGTGACCAGGTTGGACAGGCCACAAGAGGTCAGACGGATTGAGGGAAAAAAGGGCCGGGAGCGGCCAGGCCCCGCGGTCCGGGGCAATGACCTGCACCTGCAGACAATCCTGGGGTTCGGGTCCCCATCTCTGCACCCCACCCCAACTCCGAGGGCAGATGGGGCTCTCCCCACTCTGCTTTGTCTCTGTGACATCCCGTTCATCTGAGATATTGAAGTGTTCAGACTAGAAAAGATGCAAAACGTCTCCCCGTTGCTCAAGTACATTCGTAATCCTTAACCTAACACAGAATTAAAGTAACTGCCTGAATGCACATATCTTTCCTACGTGTTTCCACTTCAGTGGATTTTATCTCTCTTTCCAAGTTAACTAAAATGATGTTTTATGTTCATTTATTTTATTATGTTCCGAAGCATCAAATTAATAAAAGTTTTTTTAAAAAAAAAAAGCCCTGGGTGGGGAACCCTGGGTGGGGCTCCGAGGGCCCCATTGCCCGTCCCTGGGGCCCTGGTCCCACCCAGAGTGCAGCCGAGTCCCACCAGGATCCCTGACCGCCGCCCGCACCCTGCTGGCCTGCAGCCCTGGCGGGGTGTGGGGACCACGCGCACCTTTTCTGCAGGAAGATCTCCAGGTCGCCCTGGGGCGTGGGCCTCAGCTGCTCCACGTTCACTCTCAGGGGGGCGCTCTTGGTGTCCAGCAAGGAGATGTCACTGGCCGCCATGGCCACGGAGTGCCACGTCCCTGCCACCTGGGGAGCGGGCTTGATCGGCACTCCGGGGGCGGGAAGCGGACCCCGTCCCCACGGTGGGCTCTCTGTCCCACCCCGACCTGAGGCAGCCCTGAGACACCCCCTCCTCGGCACCCTGAGGAATGTTCTCCCTAAACTCACTCTGAGCCCCAAGAAGGACCCAGAGGAGCCCATCACACAAGTGGGAATGTTTGGATCTTGGGGAGATGTGGCTGGAGGTGGGGAAAGGTTGGGGGGCAGAGAGACCCTATTAGGGGCTTAACTGTGTCCCTTTAACCTCCAGAGCCTCAGAACATAACTCTTTGGAGACAGGGTCTTTAAAGAGATGACAAAGGTAAGATGAGGTCATTAGGGTGGGCCCTGATCCAGTGTGACTGATGACCTCATAAGGAGAGGAAATTGGACACAGGGATGACCAGGTAAAGACACAGGGAGAAGACAGCCGTCTACACGCCCAGGAGAGCAGCCTCAGGAGAAACCAGCCCTGCCGACACCTTGATCTCAGACTTCCAGCCTCCAGGATGTGAGACGATAACCATGTTGTTTAAGCGGCCCTGTCGGGGGTATTTGTTAGGGCGGCCCTAGGAGGGTAATGCACACCCCAGACATCACAGCCTCCTCTGTCTCCCCTTGGCCCCTGAGACCCCTGCCCGCCCTGCAGCTCACCACCCACCCAGCCCCCCTCGAACCCTTTGGATGTCCAGGTCCTCCATAGCCCGGATGACGTTGACAGCCTGGGTGCCACACGTGAGGGCCAGGCCCAGGGCAAGCAGAAGACACATCATGGCTGCAGCCTTGGTGGCACTTCTGGGCTCTGGAGGGAGAGGAAGGCCGAGGCACTGGGCTCGGGGTCTTATATAGGAGGAGGGCCAGCCGGCCAGCCTGTGCTGGGCTCCCCGCCACGCAGTTCCCCGAATCCCCTGTGACTCACCCTCAGGCCCTCGGGTGGCTTCCTCAGCTGGGACAATAGGAGGCCTTCTTCCCTCCGAGGCCAAGCAGGAAGGTCCCCTGCGTCCCCGGGACTGGACGGCTCCTGCTTGGCCCCAGAGAGGAAGGGTCCGGAGTGCGAGTCCAGGCTGGCCGCCAGCGTCAGGAACACTTCCTGGGTCGGGCTCTTGGACAAGGACAGGTCAGAGCCAACACTGAGGACAGCTGTATCCTGGAGGGCGGGCCCGTGGGTCGGCCGGGGTCCGGAGAGCCCCACGCCAGGAAGGACCCAGGGACGTGAGCCAGGGGGTGGCTGTCTGCCCCGAACAAGGGGGTCACGTCACCCGCACCCGTCACCCCTCTCTTGTGGGCTGCCCTTCCTGGGGGTTCCACTAGCTCCCAGGGCCTCCCACCCGGTCCTGCTGAGCAAGGCCTCCCGAAAGGCTATGGTCCCGCTGGGTTCCTCCTGCTTCTGGTATACTCTCCTGTCTCGGGCATCGGCTCCTCCAAACCCCACGGACGTGGCCTTGGGCGAAGGGTTCTCTGCGGTCACCCCACCCCCTGCAGGCTGGGGTGAGGGTGACGTGGGGCTCAGGTGGAGCTCCAAGGATGGGCCTGGCCTGTAGTGAGAGCTCTGCAAGTGTCTGCTGCCCAGTTAGGGTAGCAATAAAGACAACAATGCTGACAGCAACAGTCATCATAACCCCCAGAGCCACCCAGCCGGGAAGGTGACCTGACCTTTGGGGTTCCAGCGGAGCAACACCGCGTGCTCCATGTCTGTAAGTGTGATAGAAAGGTCCACAGTATCTGAATCTTCAATCTACCGAATCTTACATTTTAAATCTCCTAGGGCACTTCCCTCCATACCACTCAAGGCTGAAGCAAGCCGCCTTCAACACCTTGGGAGTCATGGGGCCCTGGCGCTGCGCATGTACCTAAGTCTGGAGGGGAATCGAGCAGGACACAGGAGTATCTGTCTCGCTGAGTCCACCTTGACAACAACACCCCCGGGGGCTGTGCAGGCCCTGTGTCCCGTGCCAGGGGGGCTGCAAAGGCCATCAATTGACATTCCAAGTGATTAACCTGCTCATCTCGGGGTGGCG
Organism: Monodon monoceros; assembly: GCF_005190385.1. Lineage (NCBI taxonomy): Eukaryota > Metazoa > Chordata > Mammalia > Artiodactyla > Monodontidae > Monodon > Monodon monoceros. The sequence goes on from NW_021701150.1 coordinate 4,535, forward strand.
GGGGCGTGAACTTTGGGGTGGGGGAAAGGGGCAAGGTGGGGATATCTCCCGATGGTGGGAGACTTGGAGGGTCGGCCCCTGTGCCACCCCCCCCCCGATGTGTAGGGTCTTTCCAGGTGGCCACTGTCATTGTCAGCATCTTGGGAGGCTAAGGGGTCTCCTAGATTAGCTCTGGTTTGCTATCTGGCCTCTGGTTTCTTTCCTGTAGAGACCACTGGTTACTGTACCAGGAAAGAGCCCGTGCACTGGAGAGACTGCAGGACCCTAGGCTGCCCCCAGACTCCCCTTTCCCAGGGTGGGGGCTGTGAAAGAAGGAGGAGGCTCGGACAGCCCCAGTCCTCGCCCTGATCTGTTTTATCTCCTTTAATTCTTGCGACAATCCTCCAAGCTCACGGTCCCCAGTGTCCTTTGTTACGACGAGCCACAGGCAGTTATGGAGTTGAATTCTGTCGCCCCAGAACACATGTTCACCCAGAACCTCAGGATGGGACCTTATTTGGAAACAGGGTCTTTACAGGTGTAAGTAGTTCAGATGAGGCGTGCTGGAAGGGGGGCTGATCTACTGTCTGGTGTCCTTGTAAGAGAAAACTAGGACACGGAGGGGACACAGGGAGAAGGCATGTGAACACGGAGGCAGAGATTGGAGCGCGGCTTCTACAAGACCAGGCTCCAAGGACTGATGCAACACCAGCAGCTGGAGAAGCGGGGAAGGATCTTTCCTGGGAGTCTCTGGAGGGACCTCGGCCCTCCGACGCCCGAACTGTGGACTTCTGGCCTCAGACAGGACAAGGTACACTTCTGTAGTTAGTTAGAAGCCCCCTTGCTCAGTGGGTGGCCCCCTAGGACATCAGCACGGGCGGCTTGGACCCAGGGGTCAGATGCGAGAGGCCATCCCCTTCAACACAGCTCCGCTCTCAGAACTGGGTCACGCAGGGCAGAGGGAGGTCAGCCAGAGAGAAACAAGCACCGTGTTTCTCGGTAAACTTGGGAAATCGGGATCCCACCAGCCGCGGGGCATCCGTGCTGCAGGTTCTCACGTGTTCCTGTGAACCGAGACCACAAAGCATGCCCTTCAGGGCACAACTATTCATAACTTCCAGGAACCTTCAGTTTCCATAGAATACCATCCAAAAAATAAAATTGGAAAAAAAAAAAAAAGAGAGAGCGAGAGAGAAAAGGAAAAAAAAGCAACCACTGGCCTCGGGCAGTTGGCATTGTCCATTGTGGGAGGGAGACTGAGATCTAAGGGCTCAGCTTCCCCCAGGTCACGTGTTGCCCCAGAAAGTGGGACCTGGGAGGAGACCTGGGCCCCCACCAGCTCTCAGTCGCTCCCCCTCCCACCAAAACCCCTTGCTCTTTAGAACCATGTCAGGAAGTCGGGCCTGTAACTGCAGAAGCAGGAAATCACTCCGCTCAGAATGAAATCGTGGGGCCGGGCAGGGTCAGTGGGCCCTCACACAGCTGAGGATGCCATGCTGCTCGGGGCCTCAACCTCAGCACCGGGAAGCCAGTCTGAGTTTCGCTGCTCACGACCGTGGTGGCCGGCACCAGGTGCCCCCCACGCATGTCCAATAAAATGGACAGCCTACAAGAAATGGACAAATTCCTTGAAATGTACAGTCTCCCAAGATTGAACCAGGAAGAAATAGAAAATAGGAACAGACCAATTACCAGTAATGAAATTAAATCAGTAATTTAAAAAACTCCCACAAACAGAAGTCCAGGACCAGATGGCTTCACAGGTGAATTCTACCAAACATTTAAAGAGTTAATACCTATCCCTCTCAAACTATTCCAAAAAATTGAAGAGGAGCAAACACTTCTGAACTCATTCCATGAGGCCAGCATCACCCTGATACCAAAACCAGACAAAAACACTACAAAAAAAGAAAATTATAGGTTAATATCACTGATGGATGTAGACGTAAAAATCCTCAACAAAATATTAGCAAGGTGAATTCAACAGTACATTAAAAAGACCATACACCATGATCAAGTGGGATTTATCCCAGGGATGCAAATATATCTGCAAATCAATCAATGTGATATACCACATTAACAAACTGAAGAATAAAAACCATATGATCATCTCAATAGATGCAGAAAAAGCTTTCAACAAAACTCAACATACTTTTATGCTAAAAACTCTCAACGAAGTGTGTATAGAGGGAACAAACCTCAACATAATAAAGGCCATATAGGACGAGCCCACAGCCAACATCATTCTCAATGTGGAAAAGCTGAAAGCATTTCCTCTAAGATCAGAAACAAGACAAGGATGTCCACTGTCACCACTTTTATTCAACATAGTACTGGGAGTCCTAGCCACAGCCCTCAGATGAGAAAAAGAAATAAAAGAAATCCGAATTGGAAAGGAAGAAGTAAAACTGTCACTGTTTGCAGTTGACATGATACTATATAGAGGAAATCCTTAGGATGGCACCAAAAAGCTAATAAATGAATTCAGTAAAGTGGCAGGATACAAAATTAATACACAGAAATCTGTTGCTTTTCTATACACTAACAATGAACTATCAGAAAGAGGAATTACAGAAACAATCCCATTTACAATTGCATCAGAAAGAATAAAATGCCTAGGAATAAATCTAACCAAGGAGGTAAAAGACGTGTGCTCAGAAAACTCTAAGACACTGATGAAAGAAATTGAAGATGACACAGAGAGAAAGATATACCATGCTCATGGATTGGAAGAATTAATATTGTTAAAAAGACCATACAACCCAAGGCAAGTTACAGATTTAATGCAATCCCTATCAAAATACTAATGGCATTTTTCACAGAACTAGAACAAATAATTCTAACAATTGTATGGAGACACAAAAGACCCAAATAGCCAAACACAATCTTGAGAAAGAAGAACAGAACTGGAGGTATCATGCTCTATGACTTCAGACTATAGTACAAAGCTATGGTCATCAAAACAGTATGGTACTTGCACAAAAACAGACACAGGGGTAAATGGAACAGAACAGAGATCCCAGAAATAAACCCAACTAATATGGTCAATTAATCTACAACAAAAGAGGCAAGAATATATAATGGGGAAAAGACAGCCTCTTCAATAAATGGTGTTAGAAAAACTGGACCACTACATGCAAAAGAAACAAACTGGACCACTTTGTAACACCGTGTACAAAAATAAACTCAAAATGGATTAAAAACTTAAATGTAAAACCTGAAACTAAAACTCCTAGAAGAAAACATAGGCAGTACACTCCTCTTAAGGAAGAGGGAAATTTGAGACAGACTTGAAGGACTGATAAGAATTTAACAAGAGGGAACAAAATGAGCAAAGCTAGAGATGGAAAAATATAATCAATATTTAAGAAACATGAAATTGGGCTTCCCTGGTGGCGCAGTGGTCGGGAGTCTGCCTGCCGATGCAGGGGACACGGGTTTGTGCCCCGGTCCAGGAAGATCCCACATGCCGCGGAGCAGCTGGGCCCGTGAGCCATGGCCGCTGAGCCTGCGCGTCCGGAGCCTGTGCTCCGCAGCGGGAGAGGCCACGACAGTGAGAGGCCCGCGTACCGCAAAAAAAAAAAAAAAAAAAAAGAAATATGAAATTATCCTGTATAAGTTTTGTGTAGATTAGGAGTGAATAACTTAAAATTTTAGCTAGGTTTACATTTTTGGAAATCCCGAAAAGTCATATAAACGTTTTACTAGACAATTAGGAGCCATTGAAGATGTTTGAGAAGATTATTTTAGTAAAGGTATTTAAGACACACTAGATGAAATACTAAAAACACAATCGGGAATTAAGAGGTCACTGCTGTTGTCTCTCTGGGTCTGTTTCAAGCACTAGTGTGCATGAGGATACTTTGGAGCTAACAAGCCATTACCGGGCCCACCCCTGAGACTGAGATTCAGTTCATAAGTGGTGGGGCTCAAGATCTTTATTCATGACAGGTCCCCAGGTGGTTCTGTGCATGTTAAAGTCTGAGCATCTAAGGGACAGGTGAGAGCCTGGCCTTGAGTGTGGCAGAAGAAATGGCTAAGAGGGCACAGATGAGACAGGTGCGGTACCCTGGCTGCAAAACCCGAGTACTTATAGATGACTCTGTTCTGAGGCTCGCTTAGTGGAAGCATAAAAAAAAAACAAAAAAACCCCGACTTTCCTGGGCGACCGTGCTAATTCTTAGAATGGCCTCTTGAAGCTCACCAAAACTTAAGTGGCTAGCTGCATACAGTTTGTGGTTGGATCTAACAAGTTGGGACTAGATTGAGAGACTTAGAGAGTCATCAGTTCTCTTAATCTCCTAACTTCTTAAAAGCGTGGAGGGGCTGCTGAGAGAAATAACAAAAAGAGGGGGATGAGATAGAGTTGATCTAGGTCAGAGTCGTGAGCTCATGTGTCTCCCAGCAGGGTCCGTGTTTGTGGAATGAATAGGCACGTGAGTGAGTGAACAAAGAGGAAGCACGATGGAGTTTTGATGAAGGTTTGTTTACAGGACTGTAGTTCAAATAGCAACAGGAAAAGTACTATCAACAATGTCCTGTGGGGAAGGGTCAAAAACCCCCAATGTCCTAATGTAACCAAGCAGGACCCTATGGGGCCTTCCCGGAACAGACTCCCCCCACATCCCCCATGTCCTCCACTTGCCTCTTGTTTGTAGAAAAACTTTAGCCTCCTAGGCCTTCCCAGAGTTCCAAAGAGTACATTTAATCAGAGAAGTGAGAAACTACAGAAAGAAAAGAAAACAGTCAAACAAGTCAAAATTATAATAGTTTAGCCATTAAACAAAGCCAAGGACCTTTAGTTCCTCCTCAAGGGCTGTAGATAATATTCTGAGCCACGTCCTTTGAGCTGTTTTGCAGGTACTGAAACCTCCACCAGGTGGAAGAAGTTAACTCTACACTGCCCCAAAGCACACAGACCCCAGACCAGCTGGAACCAGAAGGTTGATGTTGTTGACTCCTGATGACCTCACCACCAACCAATCAGAAGAATGTCCACCAGCCGATCACACACCCCACAGCCCCCCTCCCTCACCCTGTCTTTAAAAATCTTTCCCTGAAAGACTTCGGGGAGCTCTGGCCTTTTAAGCACTGGCTACCTGGACTCCTTGCTTGGCGCCTGCAATAAACACCACCCCTCCCTTCATCACGCACCAGTGTCAGGAGATAGGATTTACTGCACGTGGACACTCGGACCTGAGTTTGGTTTGGTCACACTAATAGCAAAGATTGTTAAAGATTGCAAAATACTCTTTCAGGAAGTCTCTCTGACTTTCTACCGCAACTGGAAACAGAGGTGAACCCAAGGCCAAAACCTCTCAGTCTCCCTTGCGGGGTCTTTGCCTCTATCCCTAGAGACACTTCCCCTCGGGATTATGACTCAGCGGTGGCCAACAGCAGGAAGGGTATTTCAGGTGGGACAGTCCCGATGAAAGGTCTATTCAGTGTCTCTTTGGGGAAGCACACGTTTCTTATACCAGATTCTCCTCCTTCTCCTTGGAAAATTCAGCAAAGGGTAACACGCAGCTCAGAAGACAGGCCTGAGGAAAACATTGGTGCCACAGAGCAAGGAATGTGGTTGTGAATCAGCTTTGCATGACCAGCATTTACCCCCCACGTCACAGAAAGTCTTGTGTGATGTCTGGCTGAACAGTGTGTTAAATTCTGGAAAACAACTATTTTCTAAGCCATTTACCAGAGCAAAATTGTTTAAAATTAACACAGTTATTAAAATTATAATTATTTTAATAATTATGGAGCATTTTTATAGCAGTGGGAATACCTTTAGTTTAATAGCTCCTGAGCCAATCCCTTCTGTGGAAAAAACCAAAGGCTAGTACTAAAGAACATAGCACTACTTTAAATTGACATCCGTATGGCATTATTTCTAATATGCTTGACCTGAGCTTTATCATTTGGGAGATAAATACATCTCATATGAGTTTGACCAGTTGGTGTTTAAAAAAAAAAAAAAAAAAGACAGGAGAGGACAAGAAAGCTTAACCTATAACATAAGTGGAAAATGTATCCCGGAACATAGGAAGAAAATCAAATCCAGTGCTGGATAACAATCCATCGTGACTAATTGTTTCTTCCCCTGCAATGTAAGGGTCATCTGACATTATAAAACATACTGATGCAATTTACAACCTCAATCGGTTAAAGAAAAACTATTTGGTCACCTCAATGCAGAAAACACGTTGGTTAGAGTTTAACAGCAATTCCTGGTTAAAACCAAGCCAAAACAAAACCTTTTATCTAAATAGAAACAGAAGGGACTTTCTTTAACCTAATGAAGTATATACAACCAACATTGCCAGCAAAAATCATTCTTTAAAGTGCTACCATCTTTGTTCCTTTTTACACAAAATTTTTTTTTCTCTGTTACTGGTTTTAATTAATTTGTTATCTGTGCCCTGGAGTAGTTTTCTTCCTGCTTTTTATGGTTGATATTAGTTGAGCTTCTTTAATCTGTATATTTATAGTTTTCACCTAATTTTTGAGAATTTGGGGCCACTGTTTCTCCAAATAATTTTTCTGTCCTCCTCATCCCCTGTAATGTCTCTCTTTGTAGTAATTTTCTTTGCTCGGAACTATGCTTTATTGGTTATTAAAATAGCCACTCCTGCCTTCTTTTCATTAATGTTAGCATGATACATCTTTTTGCATCCTTTCACTCTCAACCTGCCTATGGTTTTGAATTGGTGGTCTCCACTCCACTACCGAGCCCATCCAGAAATTAAACTTTTAATTTCTTTAATGGTAGGTTTCAGTTTTTGGTGAGATTTTCTATGTTTTCACTTGTTTCAAGTGTGTTCGGAATCACTTGTTGAAGCATGTTTACAAAGGCTGCTTTAAAATCCCTACAAGATAATTTCGACAACTGATTCGTCTTGCTTTTGGTGTCATTGTATCGTCTTTTCTCACCCAGGTTGTGATTTTCCTGGTGTTTGGTATGACAGGTGATTTTTGATTGTATCCTTGACATTGTACCTGTTATGATAGGAGACCCTGGGTGTTACTTGACGTTGTTTTTTTTAGTCATAGTAAGCAGTCTCCCTCCTACTATCCTGGCCTATTCTTGTGGACTGTGGTTCCAGTTTAATGTCCAAAGCCTTTGTGGTGCCATTTTGACCCACACACAGGGGTATCTGGTGCTACCTGGGCCCCCACTGTCCCTGCTCGTGCTGCCTGAAGGGAGGAGGGTTTCTTCAGGCCTGGCCGCCAGCATTTCCCAGTGGGGAGGACCATCTCAGGCCTGCTCTCCTGTGGGAAAGGGAGTGCAACCCATGGCTGATTATTGCTGGAGGGGCCTCGGTTGGGTTCCCTTGCCGCAGGTGCTGGGCTCGCCTGGTGTCGTCAGAGGGACTCCTGTTTGATCCAGGCGGGGAATGTCCCACCTTGGCTGCCTTCCTGGCTGGGTCAGGAAACACCAGGCCGGGTCACCTTATTTGCTTGAGTCGGGGGGACGTGACACCTTGCGCTGTGCCCTCCCCCAACCCCAGGGCCCCAAACCAGTTGGCCTTCCTTTTGCCACATTTCAGATTTCTGCTTTTGCTGTCGCTTGTGTAATTTCCAGGCTGTATAATTGTGCTTAGCAGGGAGGAGCAGGGGGAGATGGGCTCACACCATCTTGTCCACATTGGAAGTCCAGCCGCCACGGTGTTTTGGGGAAGCTTTCTATTAAACTCTTCCACAGTTGGCTTTGCTCGCTTTCAATTGACTATGTTAGCGGCAGGAAGAACCCACCGGGGGGCTGTCACACCATCTCGGGCTGGCCCTGACGTCCGAGGAGACTGAGGCCCTGGCGGGTGGTGGCAATGGTAGGGAAGGTCAGGTGGCAGGACTGGGGTGGCGGGGGAGCCACGCTGGCACCCGGTGGTCGCTGCGCACTTCCTGCGCGTGGACCCTGCTCTGGGTGCAGGAGAGCTGTCTTCTCCTTCCATCCTCACCCACGCCTCCCTGGGGTCACTCCTTCCACACTCTCCACTTTACAGGTAGGGAACGGATGCAGAGAGGTGACAGCAGGGCGTCGTCAGGCTGGCCTGCAGCCTGTGCTCTTGACCAGTGCACAGCCAGGATGACCGCTGCCCTCGGCAGTCACAGAAACGAGCTCACAGCCTTGTCACCACCCTGTGGCCAGGCCCTGCCCTGCCGTCCTGTCCATCCTTTTCGTCTGTGGAGCCAGACCTGGGAGCTTTCCCATTGGAGGGGTTCGGTGTCAGGTTAGAGCTGGAGCGTGGAGCCGAATGGCCAGGGGCCCGGTTCAGCTTTGCCACTGAACTGGTGTAGGGACTGGGGGTTCCGTGGCTGTGCAGCCACGTCAGCACCATGCAGGGCCTTAGGAAGCTGAAATGCCTGAATGTTGTTGCCCCCATTTCTCTCTTGGCAGGGGCGGGGGTCAGCCCTGCCTCAGCTCCTGTCAGGGGGTGACCCTGAGCTCTAATTGGGGGGGAGGGGGGTGGTCTTGCTCTTTGATGCTGGTCCCTGTGGATCCGCCCACCCACAGAGCAGCCTGAGGCCCCCGCCCACCCTGGAGCTCTGACACACCCCCACCTCCAGGGAGGGCAGGAGGTGCCAAGACATTTCTTTTTCAAGAAATTTAAATGAAAATGTATGATTTTCAGGGTGAGGTGTCCCACCAGCAAACAGGGTTTCCGCAGCACTATGACGACAGAGGTGGGATGAATAGTAAAGGGAAATTGTGTCCAATACCGCCTGACACAGACGAGGCATCCCGCTGGGGTCCCCGCTGGGCTCAGGGCTGGGTCTGGAGGAGGCACCACCTTTCCCATCCCTGCTGTCACCACCTGAGCCGCCCGGGTCCCCAGCCCACGCGCATCGGCCAGGAAAGACTCAGACAGGAGTGCGCACTGCTTCATGCCTTTATTGCTGAAGGAGGAGCGCCCCCGAGCAGGAGGCCCCAGGCGGGGCCCGGAGGGGCCTGGGTCCCAAGAGGGGTGACCTTGGTCCTGGTGCCTCCTGACCCTGCTGGTGGGGGAGACGGGGGTGACATCTTCTGTCCCCAGAGGGGCCAAGGCTCCCGGGCCCTGAAATGGACACGGGGCTCTCCTGTGATTCCTGGGGAACCTGCTGGACCCTCGCCAGCGCCCCCTCCCCGGGCTGGGCCTGGGGGTGCAGGACGGCCCCTCCTCGGGAGAGGGACCCCCCCCCCCCGCCTCTCCCCTCAGGTGGAGTGTCTGTCACCGGTGCCCACTTCCGGGGCCTCCACCTTGGCCCTCGGCCCTGCCCAGAGGGAGCAGAAGGAGGTCAGCATGCGAGTGAGGCCAGGACACAGGAAACGACCTCCCCAAAGGCCACCCCTCGAGAGTGGGCACGCGGCCAGCGGCTCTGCAGTCGCCAGGAGAGACCCCAGCTTCCAGCCATTCCCGCAGGGAGACCCCAGGGCCTGATGGGGGAGCCCGGGCTCCACCAAGACCCCACACCCTTTGCACGTGCCCAGGATGTGGGGCAGGGGGGTTACGTTACCTCCAGGGCGCCGGCAGGAGCTCACCTAGACACGGCACTGCTCTGTGGGGGAGGGAGAGCCGTGCGGGAGGGTCAGGACGGGACTGGGTGCCCCAGGGACAGAGGGGCCTGGCAGGGGGTGGGGAGGGATGGGCCCACCTCGGGGCGCTGCACTTCCATCCCCTTCCTCCCAGGAGCCCTGGGGAGAATGGGGCTCACCACGGGAGGAAGTCATCCCCGGGGTTGGTGGCTTTCTGCCCAGGGAGCCGGGGCGGGGCCTGGGCGCTCACCTTCCAGCTGGGTCGGGCTGAAGGAGAGCCGGATGTGCATGGGCAGGGGCTTGATGGCTCTGTCGAATTTCTCCATGACCCCGTCGTCCACTGGCAGGGTCCTGGCTGTGGGGGAGGGGTCAGTCCCTAGGGGCACCTCCGCCCCCCCCCCCAGACCTCGGGGATGCCGAGGGCCCTGCCCCACCCCCCCCAGGGTGGTCTGCAGGGCTCAGCGCCCCCACCCTTCGGGGCCCCTGCCCTCCTCGCTCGGCCCATTCCCCTCGCCGTCCTCCTGGTGCACTGCAGTGGGGGTCTGCACGGCACCCCCCTCTGGGCATCTGGGTCTCCTCCTGCCCTCCCCGCCCCACCCCAGGGCTGGCTGACTTATAACCAGGAGCCTGCACTGCCTGGTGCCCACGGCCACTTCCCTGGGGACACACAGTGGCACATCTTCTGTGACAATAAAGATGCCACCTGACATTTGTTTTCAGGACGTTATAGTTGAAAGATGTCTCTGTAACTGAATTCTTATTTGGTGAAGTAATTGAAACTCCCGGGTAACAAAGGCTGTTGGATTCATAGTGACCCGCCGGCTCCATCGGGATGGTCACACCAGTCACAGCGCTTGCAGTCCGCCTGCCCCTCAGCCCGTGGTCTGTCCCTCGTCCCCAGCCACCCACAGGCCCACAGGAGACCAGGCCACAGGATGCGACCCTCTCCCGATGACCCCTCACTCCTCCTCCTCTTCCTCAGGTGTCAGGCTCCCCCGTTCCCACGCGCTCTCCGCAGTGAGGACCACACTGCGGGTCTCCCTGGGAAGCAGGGCTTGGGCGCGTACCCAGGCACTGGCAGGTCAGGCTGTGCTCGGGGTTGGCCGTGTTTTCCATGCAGAAGAGCAGGTAGTTTGTGTAGTCGGAGTCCAACACGAAGATCTTATTCTCATTCAGGGCTGGAAGGGAGACCAAGACAGGGCAGAAGTAAGTTCCAGCGGCCAGCTCCTCTGGTCACCACCTGGCAAGGACTGCACTCCAACATGCTACAGCCCCTTCCCCAAAGCCGTCCCCAAAGCCGTCCCCAAAGCCGTCCCCAAAGCCGTCCCCA
>NW_021701151.1:0-1313 GCF_005190385.1 Monodon monoceros
CGGGTAAGGGTTAGGGTTAGGGTTAGGGTTAGGGTTATGGTTAGTGTTGGGGACAGGGACGGTTTAGGGTACAGGTTAGTGTACGACAACGGTTTAGGGTGAACTTACGTGTTAGCGCACGGGTTAGTGTTAGCGTACGGGTTAGGATTAGGGGACGGCTTAGTTTAAGGCTTTGGGTAAGGGTTAGGGTTAGCGTTAGGGTTAGGGTTAGTGTTAGGGGACGGGGATGGTTTAGGGTACAGGTTAGAGTACGTCAATGGTTTAGGGAGAGCGTATGTGTTAGGGTACGGGTTAGTGTTAGCATACGGGTTAGGATTAGGGGACGGGTTAGGGTTAGGCTTCGGGTAAGGGTTAGGGTTATGGTTAGGGTTAGGGTTAGGGTTAGGGTTAGGGGACGGGGATGGTTTAGGGTACAGGTTAGTGTACGACAACAGTTTAGGGGGAGCGTACGTGTTAGGGTACGGGTTAGTGTTATCGTACGGGTTAGGATTAGGGGACGGTTTAGAGTAAGGCTTCGGGTAAGGGTTTGGTTTAGGGTTAGGTTTAGGGTTAGGGGAAGGGGACGGTTTAGGGTACATGTTAGGGGACGACAATGGTTTAGGGTGAGCGTACGTGTTAGGGTACGGGTGAGTGTTAGTGTATTGTTTAGGATTAGGGGACAGGTTATGGTAAGGCTTTGGGTAAGGGTTAGGGTTAGGGTTAGGGTTAGGGGACGGGTCAGTTTAGGGTACAGGTTAGTGTACGACAACGGTTTAGGGTGAGCGTACGTGTTAAAGTACGGGTTAGTGTTAGCGTACAGGCTAGGATTAGGTGAAGGGTTAGTGTAAGGCTTCGGGTAAGGGTTAGGTTTAGGGTTAGGGTTAGGGTTAGGGTTAGGGGACGGGAACGGTTTAGGGTTCAAGTTAGGGTATGACAATGGTTTAGGGTGAGCGTACGTGTTACGGCATGGGTTAGTGTTAGCGTACGTGTTAGGATTAGGGGACGGGTTAGGGTAAGGCTTCGGATGAGGGTTAGGGTTAGGGTTAGGTTTAGGGTTAGGTTTAGGGGACGGGGATGGTTTACGGTACAGGTTAACGTACGACAACCGTTTAGGGTGAGCGTACGCGTTAGGGCACGTGTTAGTGTTAGTGTACGGGTTAGGATTAGGTGACGGGTAAGGGTAAGGCTTCGGGTAAGGGTTATGGTTAGGGTTAGGGGACGGGGACCTTTTAGGGTACAAGTTAGGGTATGACAATGGTTTAGGGTGGGCGTACGTGTTAGGGTATGGGTTAGTGTTAGCGTACGGGTTAAGATTAGGGGACGGGTTAGGGTAA
>NW_021701151.1:1413-1884 GCF_005190385.1 Monodon monoceros
TTAGTGTTAGCGTACGGGTTAGGTTTAGGGGACAGGTTAGGGTAAGGATTCGGGTAAGGTTTAGGGTTAGGGTTAGGGTTAGGGTTAGGGTTAGGGGATGGGGACGGTTTAGGGTAGAGGTTAGGGTACGACAACTGTTTAGGGTGAGCATACGTGTTAGGGTATGGGTTAGTGTTAGCGTACGGGTTAAGATTAGGGGACGGGTTAGGGTAAGGATTCGGGTAAGGTTTAGGGTTAGGGTTAGGGTTAGTGTTAGGTTTAGGGGACGGGGACGGTTTAGAGTACAAGTTAGGGTACGACAATGGTTTAGAACGAGCATACGTGTTAGGGTACGGGTTAGTGTTAGCGTACCGGTTGCGATTAGGGGACGGATTAGGGTAAGGCTTCGGGTAAGTGTTAGATTTAGGGTTAAGGTTAGGGTTAGGGTTAGGGGACGGGGACGGTTTAGGGTAGAGGTTAGTGTACGAGAAC
>NW_021701152.1:0-1028 GCF_005190385.1 Monodon monoceros
AGTACTTACTGAGATGTTTTGCAAAAAATAACTTGAGAATCAGATTATTATAGGCCTTTTCACTGAATGATTGCATGGAGAAAAAACAGACTCACGAAGACTTTTCCAAACATGTGATACTCTTATCCCTTTTCACTTACCATACCCAAATAGAAAATTGGTTGTCGAACAGATGTATTGTATCTTAGCTCTAATGTTTCCATACCTTTAGGATATCTCAAATAGTTTTTAAAAGGTAAGCAGTTTCAAAATAGTTTTTTAATGTTAGCATTTATTTGTCTTTTGTGTTGTCTTGTTCAGTTAAAGGTAACCCATGTGTAAATAATCTTTTTAAAGTGTAAATTAATCTATTTTTATACTTTTTTAGGTGTATACATTTCCAAATACTCAGACTATCTTCATGCAAGACCTTGGTATCATGGGAAGTCTGGTTATGTTGTAATTTTTAATCTAATTAAGGTAAAGACTAAATGTGCTTCTATGTAATTTTTCTTTTAAAAATGAAAGATTATCAGTCTGTGATAATGTTCTTTGCAGATCATTTGCTACACATAGTCCTTGCCAAAGACAGCTATCTAAAGTCAGAAAAAATAACTGCTTTTTGCTTTCCTTTACGGACAAAGCTTTTTTTAAATTCATTTTATAGATGATCTATGAATATGTTTTTTTAAAAAAAGCTTCAAAATAATACAACAGGTATTCAGTGAAAAGCTTTCCTCTCACCCTGTCCCACAATGGCACTTTTTAAATAGTAAATAACAGAAAACGAGTAGCTGCTTATAAAGCAGTGTGATTTCAGTTATAAGAGATGAATTTAGAAAGCAACATTCATTGATTTAAGTTGTCAAAATGAGAAACCTTTATATATTTTTTTAACCCCTAAAACATTGAGACCTTGTTCACAGTTTCATGGGGCACCTGCAACTGATGATCTCAGAAATTTTTAAATGCCCTTAAATAGTCCAGTATAAATGAATCATGCAATTAGAATTTTCACTCAAATAGTAGGAAAACTCTAATTTTAGAGG
>NW_021701153.1:0-1200 GCF_005190385.1 Monodon monoceros
GCAATAAAGAATGCATAATTGTGCCTTCGGCTCAGACGAAAGCCTCCCTTCCCTGCAGTGCTTTGTGTATGCTTGTGTTTTTCAGTCCAACATGGAAAGCCCCACTTGACTGTGAGAAAGACAGGCTTTATTCTCCCTAACAATTAACACACGCACACAAGACTTTCCAATGTATGGCAAAGCTGGGGAAGCAAGATTCCCCTCACCCCCCCTACCAACTTCTCTACCATCCCAATGCCCCGCACAGGTCTTTAGGGACCATCAGTTTCTGCCTGGGGCAAACATTATAAGGGAAGATGGAGGCCTCGGTCATCCCAAATTCTGGTCTCTTCTTTTTGTTGGCTCATTTTAGGAAGACAAATGTGGCTGGCCTGCTTCACTTCTCTGACTCAGAGAGGTCCAGGGGCCGTGCGTGGGCCTGTGGATAAAGCCTTTTCAGTGAGGGGCTTCCATCTGTCTCCACTGGCACGCCGTGTGACATTTCTTCCCAATTCTCCTCTGTTAATGTGCAAATGAAGTTAGGACTATGTGTAGATGTCGTCACGATGGTCAAAAGGTTTATATTTGCTAAGTGCTTGGAAGAATAAACACAGCAGACTCTCTGGGGTCAGCCTCCCTAGAAGCAGTACTCAAGGAGGGGTAGTTCTCATGCAAGTGATGGATGGGGTTAGGGGAAGCAGGCTAGGGAGGAAAGGAGCTAGCAAAGCCAAGGTAGCCCAGGTGGGGGCCCTGGAGGGTGAGGTGCACTACACTTTGTCCCACCAAGGCCAGGGGCCTGGTCTGTCATACTGCAGGAGCAGTCCTGGGACTGGGGTGGGGGGTGGGGGTGTAGGGAGTATCACCTTTCAGACATCTGTCAGCCAAGGGTAATCCTCTCAGAAGGGTGTGCGCCCCAGCCAGGGAGATCTGGGTGAGGTGCCGTATCTGCTAGTAAATCAGCAAGTATTTGGTGACTGCGGCTACACATGTCAAGGGGCAAGTGCCCAGGACTCGAGAATCTAAGGACCGGAGCCTCAGCTTCCTCATCCAAGCCATCTTCCTTTCGCTCTCACAAGGCCTCCCCTGAGTTCCCAGTCTGAACTGGCACCCTGACTTGGTTTGTAGACAAGCCACAGTCCTAAATGCCTATTCTCGGTTTAGTCCCCAGCTTGCAGGCTGGGGGTGCACAGACTCTTTCCTGTTCTCTGCAGCATCCCAGCG
>NW_021701154.1:0-12589 GCF_005190385.1 Monodon monoceros
AAAAGACAGCCTCTTCAATAAGTGGTGCTGGGAAAACTGGACAGTTACATGCAAAAGAATGAAATTAGAACACTTCCTAACACCATACACAAAAATAAAGTCAAAATGGATTAAAGACCTAAATGTAAGGCCAGACACTATCAAACTCTTTGAGGAAAACATAGGCACAGCACTCTATGACATAAATCACAGCAAGATCCTTTTTGACCCACTTCCTAGAGAAATGGAAATAAAAACAAAAATGAACAAATGGGACCTAATGAAACTTCAAAGCTTTTGCACAGCAAAGGAAACCATAAACAAGACCAAAAGACAACCCTCAGAATGGGAGAAAATATTTGCAAATGAAGCAACTGACAAAGGATTAATCTCCAAAATTTACAAGCAGCTCATGCAGCTCAATATCAAGAAAACAAACAACCCAATCCAAAAATGGGCAGAAGACCTAAAGAGACATTTCTCCAAAGAAGATATACAGATTGCCAACAAACACATGAAAGGATGCTCAACATCACTCATCATTAGAGAAATGCAAATCAAAACTACAATGAGGTATCACCTCACACCAGTCAAAATGGTCATTATCAAAAATCTACAAACAATAAATGCTGGAGAGGGTGTGGAGCAAAGGGAACCCTCTTGCACTGTTGGTGGGAATGTAAATTGATACAGCCACTTTGGAAAACAGTATGGAGGTTCCTTAAAAAAACTGAAAATAGAACTACCATACGACCCAGCAATCCCACTACTGGGCATATACCCTGAGAAAACCATAATTCATAAAGAGTCATGTACCACAATGTTCATTGCAGCTCTGTTTACAATAGCCAGGACATGGAAACAACCTAGGTGTCCATCGACAGATGAATGGATAAAGAAGATGTGGCACATATATACAATGGAATATTACTCAGCTGTAAAAAGAAACGAAACCGAGTTATTTGTAGTGAGGTGGATGGACCTAGAGTCTGTCATACAGAGTGAAGTAAGTCAGAAAGACAAAGACAAATACCATATGCTAACACATATATATGGAATCTAAGGGGAAAAAATTGTTCTCAAGAACCTAGCGGCAGGACAGGAGTAAAGACGCAGACGTAGAGAATGGACTTGAGGACACGGGGAGGGGGAAAGGTAAGCTGGGATGAAGTGAGAGAGTGGCATGGACATATATACACTACTAAATGTAATATAGATAGCTAGTGGGAAGCAGCCACATAGCACAGGGAGATTAGCTCAGTGCTTTGTGACCACCTAGGAGTTGGGATAGGGAGGGTGGGAGGGAGACGCAAGGGAGACGAGATATGGGGATATATGTATATGTATAGCTGACTCACGTTGTTATAAAGCAGAAACTAACACACCATTGTAAAGCAATTATACTCCAATAAAGATGTTAAAAGAAAAAAACCACGAAATCTATTTAAAATCCTTTAAGAGATTTGAGAAAATATTGCATACATAAAATAACAATAAGATGTTATAAGAAAGAACATGCAGAGAAAACTAAGCATTCTTGAAAATTTTATATATAATTTGTTAAATACACAAGAGAAAAGAGATAAAAAGAAAACTAGGAGATATAGAAAATCACATATTGGAGGATGAATATCTAATGAGAGTTCCAGAAAGATGGAACAAGAAAATGCAGGGAAGGAAATAACCAGAGAAATAATAGAAGAAAACTTCCCAGATTTTAATTAAATATCTTCAACTTTAAGGAGCCCAATAAATGTTCAGCTGAATAAGTACAGAAAAGCTCCCTCTGAGACAAGTAACTAAAATTTTATAATAACAGTGATAAAAGCACAATCCTAAAAGCTTCTGGGGGTGAATGGTCTGTGGAGAATGGAAAAAGAAACCATAATGATAAATGGCATTACATACACTGCATGCTAGAAGACAATGGGGCAATGTCTCAAAGTTCTGAGGGAACAATTTTTCAAACATAGTATTCTTTATTCTAAATAAAGACTTTGTCAGACAGACAAGGACAGAGGAAGTTTAATAACTACACACACTTCTGAAAAAAATTAAAGTTACTTGAGAGTGTGGTTCAGCAAAACCTGAAGTAGAAGGAATCCAAGAATAAGAAAAATGAGGAAGACTTGAGAACCAAGATACAGCACAATGAAATCAATTTCCAGGATGAGAATTCTACAGTAAGCCTGTAAGGCAACAGGTCGTTATTAAACACAGACATATAAGGGCTCTATAAACAATTTCTTTAAGCATATGGATTTATTTTAAGAAAGTGTATGATTTTCAAGTGGGTAGTTTTGGTGTTTAGGTGAAAACATGTGCTGCATGTGTTAACTAGGAAAAAATGGGCAATTAAAAAGCCCAAAGGAGGAAAAACTGATCAAAAAAACATGGTCAATGGGAATTCCCTGGCGGTCCAGTGGTTAGGACTCTGCACTCTCACTGCTGAGGGCCCAGGTTTAATCCCTGGTCAGGGGGGGGAAAAAAAGATAAGAAAGCAAAATAAAATGCGATGTAAATTTTACCCAGTGAGGTAGAGAAAGCAACAAAGGCAGAAGGTTTGAGGGTGTGTTTTGGTGGGGAGGGAGAAGCTGTGAAATAATAGTGTTCTAACAAGTGTCAATGCATTCCCTTTAATCTAAAATATTAGGAACTAAATGTCCACCAGCCAGAAATAAAGTGTTACTAACTACACCTCATAGACATTGACAGTTTTGCAAAGAAGTATCATTTAAAGAAATGCATTTAATACTAAAACCACTTTGAATATAATTTAGTCTTGGATAATTCAGAAGAAATTCTAAGATCAGGCATTGATCAAAGGTCATGATTGTGAATGTCTTGTCCTCATGTGGTGTGGAAGTATTGGGTAATTTATCTGGAGGATAAAAAGCAAGAACAAGGTCTTTATTTTACAGTACACACACACACACACACACACAGACACACAGACAGATGGATACTGAGGAACAGCATTCAAGGCTATCAGTGTTTTCTAAACAATGACTGGTCCTCTGAACACACACGTGCTCTCCATGGCCATTTTGGAGGTAGAAATTGCACTCTAGAATGTTCTACTCATAAATTCACCAGTGGTAGGAAGAATGGGAACTGTCTGCTTCAACTCTCCACCCCACCCCCACCTCTACCAATGCTTTACCCCAATCTCTTTACTCATCTGCCCTGGGGCAGCATAGAATGTTTTTTTCAAAGAATAATCCGTGGAACACTAGAAATAGCATAGAAGGGACTCAAGGGCTCAGATTTTGGAGAGGGTGGAGAAACACCTAACCCATCCATCTCTACTACCTCGTTCTTGAAGAAGAGCTTCTCTCTTATCTGCTTTACCTGTTACGCTTCCTTGGCAGCTTTCATTTGAAGAAAAGGTTTGCTTCTAGGGGGTAACAAGTGCCATGAAATAACTACTAAATCATGAATTATTGGATTTTGAGTCTCTCTCCCACATTGAAACCTGTGACATATTGATTGACTTTAGGGCAGTATCTCTGCTGCCTTTGAATCACGTGGAACTACCCCATTCCATAAATACCCAGCCATGGAGAGCAGCCTTCTGAACCTGGTACCATAGAAGGTCACTTTTCCTTTGCCCCTTAGGATCATCTCTTTCTTGAGTTCCTTCTCTAGCACATCCTACCCTTGGCCCCATACACTGATCTCAGGACCCACCTTTGGATTCCCTGGCTACGGCATCCCGTTGGGCAGCTTTCAACCCACATCACCGAAATTTCTACTTTGTCTGCCCCCACAGCTTGGCATAGCTCCAGGTTGGGGGATCCCTTAAGAACCACAGACCCAACTCTGCCTCCCCTAATGTCTTCACTGAGAGGGCAGATCAAACACAATGATCTGAAAACTGCCTCTGAAAACTCAGTTTGTGGCAGGCATGGGAAGAGAGTCAGAAAGAGTCCACATGGATGTGAGAATTCTGCATGCTGCCTTCTGCCTGACATAGTCTGGGATTCAGGGAGTCATGCGGGCTGAGCATCCTTGAGGGGCCATGGGTCCGCCTACACGATCGCATTCCCTGAAAGGCAAACTCTGCCCTACTTATTCTATGACTCACTCGGGGACCGTTCCCTCTTGGAATTCACCCAAGGAAAAGAGTCCTCTCAGCAAAACAAAGTTTGCCTGCCTCCTTGTGTGTGGCCTGCCTATTTTATTGTTTTGGAGCTTTACTTTAGAAGTGCTGAGCAGCCTGAGGGCCTTTTCTCTCCATTTTGTTTTGTGTGTCTTCTTCAAATTGTATCTTGGCTAGAACTACTCTTTCTCCCTTGGTGGTTTTAGAACTCACAAGGTGAACTGTGACCCCGAAAGATCAATAGGAATCCCCTCAGGGTCAGTAAAAAGAGTATTGTATATAATAAACATGCTTCCCAGCGCTGGAACTGGGGCCTCAGGAAGAAGGACATGAATTCTTTCTTGGTTATTGGAAAATGGGACCAAGAGGGCTAGAAGTATTAATACTTCAGGGTAACCTCAGGGCAGAGTTTAAAGCCAGTAGATACCTGGGGCTGGGGAGAAGTATATTTGAAAACGGCTCTGTGTTTGGGAATGAGACGACAAGATTATTTCCTCATTCCTCTGAATGCCAAATTCTAACTATTTGGTTTTACAGGTCTTAGCTTGGGCTACCTAGGAAACAGAGTTTTAGGCAAAAAGCTTATATGCCAACTTCATCAGAGAGAGAAAATCCGAGAAACCAGGACTGAGGAGAAAGGGGGTACTGAAGTAGGGAAGGCAGAAAACAAATATTAGAGATTATGTTTCCAAGGTAGCCACAGCTTCATAACAAGCGTGGGCAATTACCTGGTCTTATGAGGCATCTTCAGAAAGGCTGTACGAACTATTGCATTTCACAACAGTCCATCATGGTGGAAAAAAGAAAAATGTATCCTCTGGACAAAGCAGACTCCTGTCATGAGAGAAGTTCTCAAACAAAGAGATACAGATGCCGGCATTTGGAAGTCAGGCCAGGGTACACTAAAACTGGTTGAGCCTAGGGGAATATGTAGGAAATATCAACAGCCTCTGCTGGGCTGATTTGGTAAATGTGCTCGTTTTCAATTTCTGTTAGTAAAGTTTTAGAGATCATTTTTGGCTATGGAGCATTTGTGATGGAGAGATTCCAGGACGGCCCCCAATTTTCCCTGCCTCCTGCTTTTCATATCTTTGTGTGATCCCCTCCACTTTAGTGTAGGAGGGGCTTGTGACTTTCTTCCAACCAATAGAGTAATTGATGGGATAGCACTTCTATGATTAGGCCATATACAGTTGTGACTTCTATTAGCCTAGCACATTTTATCCCTTCCTGATTTTGATAAAGTAAGCCACTACACTGGAGAGGTCCACATGGCAAGGAAACAAAGGTGGCCTCTTGGCTAACAGCCACCAAGGAACTGAATCCTGCCACAATGCATGCACCTAGTGTTACCAAATGGAACTTGGGCCCACTTGCCTGCTTGCAGTAAAGCCAATCTACTGACACCAAGTTGTGGTGAAGAAAAGTGCAGCATTTACTGTAAGTCACCACACGTGGAGTCTGGGATAGCTAGTGCTCAAAGCACCTGAACTCCCTGACGGCTTTCAGCAAAGCATTTTTAAAGGCCAGGTGAGGGAGGGGAGTCCCAGGGTATGTGATCAGCTCATGCACAGTTCTCTGACTGGTTGATGGTGAGGTAACAGGGTGGTGTCACAGGGGTTAACATCATCAATCCTTAGGCACCAGTAGATCTGGGGACTATGTGCTCATGGTCATCAAGTAGTTAACATCTTCCATTTGGTGGGAGTTTTAGCATCTGTAAAACAACTCAGGAAATGTGCCTCAAATACTGTCATCTGGGTACTTCAGAGAGGAGCTAAAGTAGAAGATACAGGGGAGGAGTCTGTCCCAGGAAGGCCCCATAGGACCCTGCTCAGTTATACTAGAAGCAGATCCTTTCCACTTGAGCTTCAGATGAGACTCTAGGCCTGGCCAACACCCAGGCTTCATGATGCATAGGACCCGGCTATGCCATGTTGGATTCCTGACCTATAGACAGTGAGATAATGACTGTATATTGGGTTTTATAATTAATTAATTAATTAATTATATTTTCGGCTGCGTTGGGTCTTCATTGCTGCCCACAGGCTTTCTCTAGTTGCGGTGAGTGGGGGCTACTCTTCGTTGCAGTGCGTGGGCTCTCATTGTGATGGCTTCTCTTGTTGTGGAGCACAGGCTCCAGGCGTGCGGGCTTCAGTAGTTGTGGCACACAGGCTCAGTAGTTGTGACTTGCAGGCTCTAGAGCGCAGGCTCAGTAGTTGTGGTGCAAGGGCTTAGCTGCTCTGGGGCATGTGGGATCTTCCTGGACAAGGGCTCGAACCCATGTCCCCTGCATTGGCAGGCAGATTCTTAACCACTGTGCCATCAGGGAAGTCCCAATAAGTGTATATTGTTTTAAGCTGATAAGTTGGTGGCAATATGGTTATTCAGCAACAGATAACTAATATAGCATCCTTGAAGGAGTCATGACTAAGAGGGTTGGTTAATGGACAAGATGAGCCTCTAGTGAGTGTTAGGAAGTGTTCATATAAAATAAAAAAGACCTGGAGAATGGAACAGGCTGGAGATCAAGTGCAGACACAAGGATCCTTTGGGCAACACGAAGGATCTTGAAATGCTACTGCCAAGTGGAAAGACATTTTTAGGACACTGTAATTAGAAATGCTCAATGAACAGAAACAGACTCACAGGCATATAAAACAAACTTATGGTTACCAAAGGGGAAAGGGGGTGGAGGAAGGATAAATTAGGAGTTTGGGATTAACCGATACACACTAGATAGAGAAACAACAAGGTCCTACTGTTTAGCCCAGGGAACTATATTCGATATTCTGTAATAACCTATAAGCGAAAAGAATATGAAAAATATATAACCGAATCACTTTGCTGTACACTAGAAACTAACACAACATTGTAAATCAACTATACTTCAATTAAAAAAAAAGAAATGCTCAATGTCAAGAATGTTCAATGAGAATGTGTGATTCATGTGTTAGAGCCCATTAGACACTGAAGAAGAAACATGTCTGCACCAAGCTTGGCACATAGTAAGACTTCCACAGATGGTTTTAAGTTGCCCGTGTCCCTTTGCTATAAGGAATTGTAAGGTTACAATAATGATGCAGCTGGGCTGGGAGTTCAGTGAAGCAGACAAAGATTTTGCAAAGCCCATACCCTCTAGGAGAGACACTGAGAAAAGAGAAGTGCAGTAGTAAAAGGCAACTCTGCTTGCTACCAGTCCCAGGGGGACTCAGAAAGGAAGAGATGATGGAAGAGTCTCACTGGATGCATGGGACACAATATGTCCTAAAAGATGATGTCATGATTAAAATTTTTTTCTGCATTTGATGAAGTAGTAAGATAATGCATACATGCAAGGGTGAATCTCTGGTCTCAGAAAGATATAGTATGATGGTCAGGGTCATGAGGAATATTGTTTTATTCAGGCTTTCTTTAGAATCCAGTAGGAATAGGGATTTTGTGTGCTCAGAAGGAGAGAAAGGGGAACTTTTCCACCTGTAATCCATACTTCCTACATATAGGCCGAAGCATCCTCTTCTCTTTTCTCTGCCATTTTGTGATGGTTCGATTTCTTACAAACAGTTCTGAGGCTTAAGCTACAAAATAGTTGCTTTGTAGCTAAATGTGGGGTTTAAGGATTACGTATGTGGTATCCATGGTTGATTCGGGGCTAGGGAGTGGCCCGAGGGGGAGCATTCTAAACCCCAGAATATAGTGTTTTATTCCTGCCTCCAAGACTATGGCTGGAAGAGCCTGTTTATAAAAAATGCTGTCAAAATTATAGAGTTCCTTCTATATTTGAAAGCATTGTCTTGGACCTTCTAGAATAATCAAAGAAATAGCTCAAAAAAAAAAAAGAGCTTAGCAAGCATCTGAAGCACTGAGCTAACACCATCAAAACACTTTGGGCTGGAACAGTTGGTGGGGAAATCATCCCCAGAACAATTGATTTTTCAGTGCATTCAACAACTGCCTAATAGTTACACCCATCAACTTAAGGGGGAAAATATACACTGCCATATAAACCTCTGAGTGTGCTTTACAATAGCTACAATTTCAGAGAAATGAGACCTTACTTAAAAGATGGATTCTTAAAGCTGTTGCAATTTTTGAGTAATACTAATGGGCAGGGGAGGAGCTGGCTTCAGTAACAGTGCTTTATTTAAAAAAATGCAACTCAACAGCCCACATCCTGTTTCTTGTTCTGTACAATTCTTGTTACCCAAGGCAGGGTGCCAGGGAGAGGGAAAACTTGAAAGATCAAACACAAAGATTGAATCACAGAGCACCCCAGCAAACAGGACCCCTCCTGATACTCTCACCAGCCAGCCATCTGCTTATCCAATATTGTTTTTGAAATTTGAATAATATACAAACGTCTGCTAAAGGGAAAAAACCAAAGACTTCAAGTGTTATATTCAGTTATTTCTTATTGTGTTATTTAAATATGTAGGGAGATTATGCTAGGTATAAAAATCTGCTCATAGCTATTGTTATTGTACAAATGCAAATCAAAAGTTGCTTTACAAATGAAATATGAGCAAAGCTACAAAATGCCAAAATACAAATTAACAACATTAATGTGATAAATAAGGTAGATGTGATAAAGGTAAACTGGTACTCAGAGTGTAAATATTAATTCATTTATACATTTGTTCATTCAGCAGATGTTCGTGGAATACATGTTATTTCCAATGGCATTCTCCTAGGGGCTGCAAATATGTCAGTGAGTAAAACAAAATTCCCTGGCTTCATGAAGCTTACATTCTAGTGGGATAAGACATAATAAACCAAATAAATGAGTGAAATATATAGTGTGTCAGATGATAATGAACGTTAAGGAGAAAAATCTAGGGCAGGAGAAAGGAAGATTTGGGGGGGAAAGGGAGTTGAGGTATAAGAAAGACCTCACAGAGAAGGTGACATTTGTATAAAAACTTGAAGAAGGTGAAAGAGTGAATATTTGGGTATTATTTGGGGGGGGCAGTGGTGAGTGTTCCAGACAGAGGGAACAGTGGGTGCCAAGCCTCTGAGGCATGGGCGAGCTTGTTTCTAAATGGTGCTGCTATAGGGCAGGTTCTTTTGAGTTCAGCAAACTTCTATTGATACTACCATTTGCCATACGACAACTCAGTTCTCCCACCACTTTCCCCTTTTTCAAACTACTGTGAAACCTTTGCTCTTACTGGGTGGCTGTTAGATCATTTGTCTTTCACTGGAGGCTTTTATTACATCCACTTTATATTTTTTAATTACGTAATGTGATGGTTAATTTTATGTGTCAACTTGACTGGCCTAAAGGATGCCCAGATAGCTGGTAAAACATTTCTGGGTGCATCTGTGAGAGTGTTTCTGGAAGAGGTTAGAATTCGACTCGGTAGACTGAATCCACCTTCACCAATGTGGGTGGGCATCATCCAATCCCCTGGGGGCCTGAATGAATCAAAAAGGCAAAGGAAGGGAAAATTCTCTCTTCTTGAGCTGGAATGTCCATTTTCCCCTGTCCTCGGACATCAGAGCTCCTGCTTCTCAAACCACTGGACTCCAGGACTTACATCAGTGGCCCTCTGGTTCTCAAGTTTTTGGGATGGGACTGAATTACACCACTGAATTCCTGGTTCTCCAGCTTGGAGACGGCAGATTGTGGGACTTCTCAGCCTCCATAATCACTTGAGCCAATTTCTATCATAAATCTCCTCTTCTATCTATCTATCTATCTGTCTGTCTATCTATCTATCTATCCCCTATTGATTCTGTTTCTCTGGAGAGCCCTAATACAGGTAATGATGGTACAGTGATATTGTGTAACAATGCAGAGTAAACTTAATCACATGCAGGCACTGAAATACAATGACAGGGCTCAGCATTAATTGGTCAATGGGATTATATGGATGATGTTTAATTTAATATTTTAAAATTAGAGGCTTCCGGGAAGATGGCGGAAGAGTAAGACGTGGAGATCACCTTCCTCCCCACAGATACACCAGAAATACATCTACACGTGGAACAACTCCTACAGAACACCTACTGAACGCTGGCAGAAGACCTCAGACCTCCCAAAAGGCAAGAAAGCCCCCACATACCTGGGTAGGGCAAAAGAAAAAAGAATAAACGGAGACAGAAGGATAGGGACGGGACTTGTGTACACCAGTGGGAGAGAGCTGTGAAGGAGGAAAGCTTTCCACACACTAGGAAGCCCCTTCGCGGGTGGAGACGGCGGGTGGCGGAGGGGGGAAGCTTCGGAGCCACGGAGGAGAGCACAGCAACAGGGGTGCGGGGGGCAAAGCGGAGAGATTCCCGCACAGAGGATCAGGGCTGACCGGCACTCACCAGCCCGAGAGGCTTGTCTGCTCACCCGCCGGGGCGGGCGGGGGCTGGGAGCTGAGGCTCCGGCTTCGGTCGGATCCCAGGGAGAGCACTGGGGTTGGCGGCGTGAACACAGCCTTAAGGGCGCTAGTGCGCAACGGCTAGCCAGCAGGGAGTCCGGGGAAAAGTCTGGAGCTGCAGAAGGGGCAAGAGACTTTTTCTTACCTGTATGTTTCCTGGAGCGCGAGGAGAGGACATTAACAGCGCCACTTAAAGGAGCTCCAGAGACAGGCGCGAGCCGCGGCTATCAGCGCAGACCCCAGAGACGGGCATGGGACGCTAAGGCTGCTGCTGCCGCCACCAAGAAGCTTGTGTACAAGCACAGGTCACTCTCCACACCTCCCCTCCCGGGAGCCTGTGCCGCCTGCCACTGCCAGGTTCCCGGGATCCAGGGACAACTTCCCCGGGAGAACGCACGGTGCGCCTCAGGGTGGGGCAACGTCACGACGGCCTCTGCCGCCGCACACAGCACGCCTCATGCTGGTGCAACGTCACGCCGGCCTCTACCGCCGCAGGCCCGCCCCGCACGCCAGGCCCCTCCCTCCACCCCGGCCTGAGTGAGCCAGAGCCCCCAATCAGCTGCTCCTTTAAGCCCGTCCTGTCTGAGGGAAGAACAGACGCCCTCCGGCAACCTACACGCAGAGGCTGGGCCAAATCCAAAGCTGAGCCCCTGGGAGCTGTGAGAACAAAGAAGAGAAAGGGAAATCTCTCCCAGCAGCCTCAGAAGCAGCGGATTAAACCTCCACAATCAACTTGATGCACCCTGCATCTGTGGAATACCTGAATAGACAACGAATCATCCCAAATTGAGGAGGTGGACATTGAGAGCAAGATTTATGATTTTTTTCCCCTTTTCCTCTTTTTGTGAGTGTGTATGTGTATGCTTCTGTGTGAGATTTTGTCTGTATAGCTTTGCTTTCACCATTTGTCCTAGGGTTCTATCCGTCCGTTTTTTTGTTGTTGTTTTGTTTTTTTAAATTTTTTTTCCTTTTTTTCTTAATAATTATTTTTTATTTTAATACATTTATAATATTTTATCTTACTTTATATTATTTTATTTTATCTTCTTTCTTTTTTTCCTTCCTTCCCTCCTTCCTTCCTTCCTTCCTCACTCCCTCCCTCCTTTCTTTCTTTCTTTCTACTTCTACTAATTCTTTCTTTCTACTTTTTCTCCCTTTTATTCTGAGCCGTGTGGACGAAAGGCTCTTGGTGCTGCAGCCAGGAGTCAGTGCTGTGCCTCTGAGGTGGGAGAACGAACTTCAGGACACTGGTCCACAAGAGACCTCCCAGCTCCACGTAATATCAAACGGTGAAAATCTCCCAGAGATCTCCATCTCAACACCAGCACCCAGCTTCACTCAACGACCAGCAAGCTACAGTGCTGGACATCCTATGCCAAACAACTAGCAAGACAGGAACACAACCCCACCCATTAGCAGAGAGGCTGCCTAAAATCATAATAAGTCCACAGACACCCCAAAACACACCAACAGACGTGGACCTGCCCACCAGAAAGACAAGATCCAGCCTCATCCACCAGAACACAGGCACTAGTCCCCTCCACCAGGAAGCCTACACAACACACTGAACCAACCTTAGTCACTGGGGACAGACACCAAAAACAACGGGAACTACGAATGTGCAGCCTGCAAAAAGGAGACCCCAAACACAGTAAGATAAGCAAAATGAGAAGACAGAAAAACACACAGCAGATGAAGGAGCACGATAAAAACCCACCAGACCTAACAAATGAGGAGGAAATAGGCAGTCTACCTGAAAAAGAATTCAGAATAATGATAGTAAAGATGATCCAAAATCTTGGAAATAGAATAGACAAAATGCAAGAAACATTTAACAAGGACCTGGAAGAACTAAAGATGAAACAAACAATGATGAACTACACAATAAATGAAATTAAAAATACTCTAGATGGGAACAATAGCAGAATAACTGAGGCAGAAGAACGGATAAGTGACCTGGAAGATAAAATAGTGGAAATAACTACTGCAGAGCAGAATAAAGAAAAAAGAATGAAAAGAACTGAGGACAGTCTCAGAGACCTCTGGGACAACATTAAACGCACCAACATTCGAATTATTGGGGTTCCAGAAGTAGAAGAGAAAAAGAAAGGGACTGAGAAAATATTTGAAGAGATTATAG
>NW_021701155.1:0-4435 GCF_005190385.1 Monodon monoceros
GAAAAAGAATTCAGAGTAATGATAGTAAAGATGATCCAAAAATCTTGGAAATAGAATGGAGAAAATAAAAGAAGCATTTAACAAGGACCTAGAAGAACTAAAGAACAAACAAACAATGATGAACAATACAATAAAA
The DNA here is from genome assembly GCF_005190385.1 of Monodon monoceros. Lineage (NCBI taxonomy): Eukaryota > Metazoa > Chordata > Mammalia > Artiodactyla > Monodontidae > Monodon > Monodon monoceros. The sequence continues at coordinate 137 of NW_021701155.1, forward strand.
GAAATTTAAAATTCTCTAGAAGGAATCAATAGCAGAATAACTGAGGCAGAAAAACGGATAAGCGACCTGGAAGATAAAAGAGTGGAAATGACCACTGAAGAGCAGAATAAAGAAAAAAGAATGAAAAGAATTGAGGACACTCTTAGAGACCTCTGGGACAACATTAAATGCACCAACATTCAAATTATAGGGGTCCCAGAAGAAGAAGAGAAGAAGAAAGGGAATGAGAAAGTATTTGAAGAGATTATAGTTGAAAACTTCCCTAACATGGGAAAGGAAATAGTCAATGAAGTCCAGGAAGGACAGAGAGTCCATACAGGATAAATCCAAGGAGAAACAAGGCAAGACACATATGAATCAAACTATCAAAAATTAAATACAAAGAAAAAATATTAAAAGCAGCAAGGGAAAAACAACAAATAACATAAAAGGGAATCCCCATAAGGTTAACAGCTGATCTTTCCACAGAAACTCTGCAAGCCAGAAGGGCGTGGCAGGACATATTTAAAGTGATGAAAGGGAAAAACCTACAACCAAGATTACTCGACCCAGCAAGGATCTCATTCAGATTCGATGGAGAAATTAAAACCTTTACAGAAAAGCAAAAGCTAAGAGAATTCAGCACCACCAAACCAGCTTTACAACAAATGCTAAAGGAACTTCTCTAGGCAGGAAACACAGGAGAAGGAAAAGACTTACAATAACAAATCCAAAACAATTAAGAAAATGGTAATAGGAACATACAAATTGATAATTACCTTAAATGTAAATGGATTAAATGCTCCCACTAAAAGACACAGACTGGGGCTTCCCTGGTGGCGCAGTGGTTGAGAATCTGTCTGCCAATGCAGGGGACATGGGTTCGAACCCTGGTCTGGGAAGATCCCACATGCTGCGGTGCAACTAGGCCCGTGAGCCACAACTACTGAGCCTGCGCGTCTGGAGCCTGTGCTCCACAACAAGAGAGGCCGCAATAGTGAGAGGCCCGCGCACCACGATGAAGAGTGGCCCCTGCTTGCCGCAGCTAGAGAAAGCTCTCACACAGAAACGAAGCCCAACACAGCCAAAAATAAATTAATTAATTTAAAAAATGTGTTTAAAAAAAAAAACAGACACAGACTGGCTGAATGGATACAAAAACAAGACCCATATATATGCTGTCCACAAGAGACCCACTTCAGACCCAGGGACACAGTCAGACTGAAAGTGAGGGGATGGAAAAAGATATTCCATGCAAATGGAAATCAAAAGAAAGCTGGAGTAGCAATTCTCATATCAGACAAAATAGACTTTAAAATAAAGACTGTTACAAGAGGCAAAGAAGGACACTACATATTGATCAAGGGATCAATCCAAGAAGAAGATATAACAATTGTAAATATTTATGCACCCAACATAGGAGCACCTCAATACATAAGGCAAATGCTAACAGCCATAAAAGGGGAAATCAACAGTAACACAATCATAGTAGGGGACTTTAACACCCCCTTTCATCAATCGACAGATCATCCAAAAATGGAAACAAATAAGGAAACACAAGCTTTAAATGATACATTAAACAACATGGACTTAATTGATATTTATAGGACGGACATTCCATCCAAAAGCAACAGAATACACTTTCTTCTCAAGGGCACATGGAACATTCTCCAAGACAGATCATATCTTGGGTCACAAATCAAGCCTTGGTAAATTTTAGAAAATTGAAATCGTATCAAGTTAACTTTTCCAACCACAATGCTATGAGACTAGATATCAATTACAGGAAAATATCTGTAAAAAATACAAACACATGGAGGCTAAACAGTACACTAATAAATACCCAAGAGATCACTAGGAAATCAAAGAGGAAATCAAAAAATACCTAGAAGCAAATGACAATGAAAACACGACGACCCAAAACCTATGGGATGCAGCAAAAGCTGTTCTAAGAGGGAAGTTGATAGCAATACAATCCTACCTCCAGAAACAAGAAACATCTCAAATAAACAACCTAACCTTTCACCTAAAGCAATTAGAGAAACAAGAACAAAAAAAAAACAAGGTTAGCAGAAGGAAAGAAATCATAATGATCAGATCAGAAATAAATGAAAAAGAAATGAAGGAAAGGATAGCAAAGATCAATGAAACTAAAAGCTGGTACTTTGAGAAGATAAACAAAATTGATAAACCATTAGCCGGACTCATCAAGAAAAAAGGGAGAAGACTCACATCAGTGGAATTAGAAATGAAAAAGGAGAAGTAGCAACTGACACTGTAGAAATACAAAGGATCATGAGAGATTACTACAAGCAACTATATGCCAATAAAATGGACAATCTGGAGGAAATGGACAAGTTCTTAGAAAAGCACAACCTTCTGAGACTGAACCAGGAAAAAATAGGAAATATAAACCAACCAATCACAAGCACTGAAATTGAGACTGTGATTAAAAATCTTCCAACAAACAAAAGCCCAGGACCAGATGGCTTCACAGGCAAATTTTATCACACATTTAGAGAAGAGCTAACACCTGTCCTTCTCAACTTCTCCCAAAATATAGCAGAGGGAGGAACACTCCCAAACTCATTCTACAAGGTCACCATCACCCTGATACCAAAACCAGACAAAGATGTCACAAAGAAAGAAAACTACAGGCCAATATCACTGATGAACATAGATGCAAAAATCCTCAACAAAATACTAGCAAACAGAATCCAACAGCACATTAAAAGGATTATACACCATGATCAAGTGGGGTTTATCTCAGGAATGCAAGGATTCTTCAATATACGCAAATCAATCAATGTGATAAACCATATTAACACATTGAAGGAGAAAAACCATATGATCATCTCAATAGATGCAGAAAATCTTTCGACAAAATTCAACTCCCATTTATGATAAAAACCCTCCAGAAAGTAGGCATAGAGGGAGCTTACCTCAACATAATAAAGGCCATATATGACAAACCCACAGCCAACATTGGTTCTCAATGGTGAAAAACTGAAAGCATTTCCTCTAAGATCAGGACAAGACAAGGTTGTTCACTCTCACCACTATTATTCACTATAGTTTTGGAAGTTTTAGACTCAGCAATCAGAGAAGAAAAAGAAATAAAAGGAATCCAAATCAGAAAAGAAGAAGTAAAGCTGTCACTGTTTGCAGATGACATGATACTATACATAGAGAATCCTGAAGATACTACCAGAAAACTACTAGAGCTAATCAATGAATTTGGTAAAGTCGCAGGATACAAAATTAATACACAGAAATCTCTTGCATTCCTATACACTAACGATGAAAAATCTGAAAGAGAAATTAAGGAAACACTCCCATTTACCACTGCAACAAAAAGAATAAAATACCTAGGAATAAACCTACCTAAGGAGAAAAAAGACCTGTATGCAGAAAACTATAAGACACTGATGAAAGAAATTAAAGATGATACCAGCAGATGGAGAGATATACCATGTTCTTGGATTGGAAGAGTCAACATTGTGAAAATGACTGTACTACCCAAGATGATCTACAGATGCAATGCAATCCCTATCAAACTACCAATGGCATTTTTCACAGAACTAGAACAAAAAATTGCACAATTTGTATGGAAACACAAAAGACCCCGAATAGCCAAAGCAATCTTGAGAAAGAAAAACGAAGCTGGAGGAATCAGTCTCCCTGACTTCAGACTATACTACAAAGCTACAGTAATCAAGACAGTATGGTACTGGCACAAAAACAGAAATATAGATCAATGGAACAGGATAGAAAGGCCAGAGATAAACTCACGCACATATGGTCACCTTATCTTTGATAAAGGAGGCATGAATACACAATGGAGAAGACAGCCTCTTCAATAAGTGGTGCTGGGAAAACTGGACAGCAACATATAAAAAAATGAAATTGGAACACTCCCTAACACCATACACAAAACAAGCTCAAAATGGGTTAAAGACCTAAATGTAAGGCCAGACACTATAAAACTCTTAGAGGAAAACATAGGCAGAACACTCTATGACATAAATCACAGCAAGATCCTTTTTACCCACCTCCTAGAGAAGTGGAAAGAAAAACAAAAATAAACAAATGGGACTTAATGAAACTTAAAAGCTTTTGCACAGCAAAGGAAACCATAAAGAAGATGAAAAGACAGCCCTCAGAATGGGAGAAAATATTTGCAAACGAAGCAGCTGACAAAGGATTAATCTCCAAAATATACAAGCAGTTCATGCAGCTCAATATCAAAAAAACAAACAACCCAATCCAAAAATGGGTAGAAGACCTAAATAGACATTTCTTCAAAGAAGATATACAGAT
>NW_021701156.1:0-4195 GCF_005190385.1 Monodon monoceros
AGCAGCCTGCCGAGACGCTCACTGCAGCCCAAGGAGCCCGCCAGCTTTGCTTCCAACACTTACAACTTTCACCTGGGTGCCTACTAGAGCAGTGTTTCTCAGAATCACCTGGAGAGCTTAAAATTCAGATTGCTGCTAATTTAGTTAGCCTGGAGGGAGTCCAAGAATTTGCCTTTCTAACGATTCCCAGGTGATACTGATGCTGCTGGGCCCAGGACCACTTTGGAGAGCCGACCACTGTGTGAGTGAAAGCCTGAGAGTGCTTTGAGTCAGTGGAAGGCACAGCTAGTGCTTCACTCTCTTGCAAAACTGGTCCTGAGCCCAAGATGGAACTAGACAGTAAAGCACGTCAACAGGCCTCCTCTCTCGTCCAGTATAAGACGTGGTTCCTCCGAGCGAAGCCCGGCTCTAATATTGTTCTTGAGTTCCTGTTTGGGGGGCAATCAACAATTAAATGAGAACTTTATGGCACTTTCAGAACACACTGTGTGGGATGGACCCCAAGATAGACTTCTACTGAAGTCCAGGCAGCTGTAGACTACAGGTCCTGGGCCTCCCATGAATTTCCAAGGCTGGTGATTGACAGAGGCCAGACAGCCTGGTGGGGTGTCCCCGTCTGGAGAAGGCACATTCTGAAGCTCCTCTCTGGGCCTCCCTGGAGTTGCTGCTTTGCTCTGCAGCAGGCCTCCAGGACTTCATTTATTTACAAAGCAAAAGGAATCTGGAGCTGGTGCACTGGAGGTAGGTGATTCAGCAGTCTGCTCTGGCCTCCCCATTCTAGGGAAGAGATCACTGGGCTTGGAGTGAAGGAATGCAGGCTCCAGGCCTCCTCAGCACTAAATGGATATGTGACTTCAAGCATCGTCTCAACATCACTGAATACCTTATTTCTCCTGTTAGTGGGGAAAAAATATATCTGTCCTAATCACAAATGCATGATGATGTTCTAGGACATTATTTAATTTCATTAGTATTATTGTTATTTTTTCTAGGAGAGGATTATTTACCCCAAAGAAGCTTCTTCCTTGTTCAGGGACACTTTCCTGGCCCCTCCCTCCTGTATGATTTTTGCCAGTGTTTCATCAAACACTTGTTGAGCCCCATCTCCTTGCCAAGCACTGCACCAAATACCAGAGCACAAAAATGAAGCACACAAGATTCTCAGCCTCAAAGAGCTCTCAGCCTAGTAGGAGTGACAGCAAGTGTCAAATAATCCCATTCCAATGGGATGTGTTGATACCAGGGTGTGCAGAGGGCACTCTGAAGCAGAAGAGAGGCCTAGTATTCCTACCTAATATTTAGTCTTCCATCTTCCTTAGTAACAGAACTCCCAGTTTTTAGTTTGATATGGGGTCACCCAAATAAAGATTATAGTTTCCATCCTGCCAGGTAGCTAGGTGTGATCATGTGACTAAGTTCTGGCCAATGAGATATAATTGCAAATGGTATGGGGATAATTCTAAGAAATGTCCTTAGACAACAATTAGCATGTGCCCTTTCTCCTTACCCCTTCCTCCATCCTGTTGCCTGGAATGCAGATGTGATGGCTGGAGCTCCAGCTGCATTTTACACCATGAGGATAGAGATGTCCTTGAAATGATAGAGCAGTGAACTAGAAAGGAGTCTGGGTCTCTGACAGCTTTGTGTACCAGACCTGGGTTGCCTATCTCCAGCATTCATTTGCATGAGAGAAAGTAAATAAACTTCTATCTCATTTTTAAGCCCCTATTATTTTGGCTTTTCTGACACATGCAACTGAGCCTAATCCCAACTAATTCAAAGCCAGGTTGTGAGTGGCTTGACGACTCTGGACTTCATCATATAGGCAATAAGGAGCTACAGACAGTTTATAAGCTGTGGAGTAACTTGAGGGGGAAAGATAAAGGGAGAAGGAAAAAAAAAAGGACCCAAGATGTAAAGAGACTATGGAAATTTATTTCTGTTGATATTAGTGAGGAACCTCTGATTTGAAGGGAAGGTAGGTGAGCATGATTTTAGACTTGTGGTCTTTGAGGGGACTGCAGTGATTCAATGTTAAAGAATCCAAAAGGTAACTGGGAGTGTAGAAGTGAATCAGAAAAGAGAGGTAAGGACTGGATCTGTAGGAATTACTTGTATAAAAGTAATAGCTGACATACTACAACATGGATGAATTTTGAGGACATTATGCTGAGATAAGCCAGTCACAAAAGGATAAGTACTGTTTGATTTCACTTCCATGCGGTACCTAGAGTAGTCAGATTCATAGAGACAGAAAGTAGCACGATGGTTGCCAGGGGCTGGGAAGGTGAGAATAGGGAGTCAATGTTTAATGGAGACAGAGCTTCAGTTTTACGGGGTGAAAGGATCTCTGGAGCTGGATGGTGGTGAAGTTTGTACAGTATGAATATACTTAGAATATACTTAACACCACTGAACTGTACACTTAAAAATGGCTAGGATTGTAAAAACATATACGTCTGTGTGTGTGTGTCTGTATGAATAAATAAATAAAGGAAATCTCTATTAACTTTTAAAAGTAATAGCCCAACCTCAAGAGGAGATGAGGTTTCCTGGGAAAGAGGGAAAAGTGAGTCAGAAGGGGTCACCTTTGGGAAACAGAAGAAGGAAGCTGGTCTAAAGAAAGAGAGACAGTTGGTCTGAGAGATGGAAGGAGAGGGAGGAAAGGCTTTACGTCACAAAAGGCAAAGAGGGAGAGAATTTGTGACATGATTCAGAAACGTTTGGAAAGTAGCAATGCCAGAGAGAGACAGAGAGAGACAGAGAGATTGTTCAGCAAGTCTAACCAAATTGTTTTGGTAACAAAAGAGTCTGTGAGTTAGCATTGCATGCGAGACTGAAACTGCAGGTGGTGATCATCTAAATTGGATTTTTCAAAGCTGGTCAAAGAAAATGTCATGTACAGACAGACTGGGCCTGCGTGAAGAGCAACCCAGGCACCCATTCCATTGTAATTATTTTCAAAGTAAAAGGGCTGCCTGCATGAAGTGCAATGGAGAATCTATCCAATCAGAAGTCAGTTTCTGAGCTATGGTAGGAACCCAGAAATGCAGGGTAAAATGTGGCAGCAGCACACTGGGGGAAATGCCCAGGAAGAGGGAAAAACATGGTCCCAGAGAGAAGAGAATTCTAGTAAAGAATCTTCACTGTCTTAAAACTGCTCCCTCCACTTTGAGTCGGTCTGGAGAGGTAACATTTAACACTTGATCCATCTGGGATCACTTTAAGAACTGAGGCCTGTGGAAAAAACCTTGGCTTAATGTCTGGTAACAGAATTCCTCTCAGGGAGGAAACCGTCTTCCCACAGGATAGTACCTTTACCAGCCTTCAGATGGCAGGTGTGACTGGAGGCATAGGCTAGCAGGAGACAAGCTTATGAAGGAAAAGGTTAAATAGGGCTGCATCGGCGAAGGGATGGGAGAACAGAGTGGGGCACCAGCAGGAGTACAGAGTCCCCAAAGGACTTCTAAAAGTAGAGGGCTCGGGCTTCCCTGGTGGCACAGTGGTTGAGAATCCACCTGCCAATGCGGGGGACACGGGTTCGAGCCCTGGTCCCAGAAGATCCCACATGCCACGGAGCCACAACTACTGAGCCTGTGCTCCGCAACGAGAGGCGGCGACAGTGAGAGGCCCGCGCACCGCGATGAAGAGTGGCCCCTGCTCGCCACAACTAGAGAAAGCCCACTCACAGAAACGAAGACCGAACACAGCCAAAAATAAATAAAAAAATTTTTAAAAATGTAAAAGTAGAGGGCTCTCACAGTCCACTGTTTGCAACTCTGTAATGAAAACGCACTCCTTCTGTCTCCTCCTCAAACTTACTGGAATAGGGAGGTTTGGGTAAAAAGTATTACCAAGTAATAGGGCAGAAATCGATAACTCACTGACAACCAGGCAGCCTAGAATCTTTGGCCCGTACCCAAGAGCACAAGAGAAAGCTGTCCGAGAGACCAGCATCCACTCTGGCCCGGCCTGCACGTTAGGCCCTGCTGTGCCTAACCGGACCTGCCTGTCCCCGCTGGCTGCCCACCCTCCTCCATGGCGGGGTCCCACCAGTTCCCTTACTTGTTGCCGCTGGCTGGCCACGGTTCCTCCTTTGGGATGCGCCTTCTCCTCTCGGGAAGCAGCACGCACTGGACAGACACCTCAGTGCCTCTTCAAAGCCAACACCCCAAACACGCCAGGATATACCTGA
>NW_021701157.1:0-5124 GCF_005190385.1 Monodon monoceros
ATGATGCCATAAGCAAGTTTCTCCACACTGGAAATGTCAGGTTGTTCAACATATTAAACCTAAGCAATGTACTGAAGAACTATAAAGAAGTGAAGTCAAAGCACATGATCCTATCAATTACTGCAGGAAAAGCTATAATCAAACTCCAGCGCTATTTCATGATACAAGCACTCAAGAAAATAGGAATAAAAGGAAGTTTGTTCAATATGAAAAAGAGTAGTATACAAAGCCACAGCAAACACCATGCTCAATGTTAAAAACTGAAAGATTTACTCCTGAAATCGGGAACAAGGCCAGGAAGCTGGCCTCCACCGCTGATAATAGTGTACTGGAAGTTCTACCCAGGGTTTTGAGGGAAGAAACCAAAGCCATCCATATGTGAATGGAAAAATTAAAACTGTGTGCATTCACAGAACACAGATCACACCATCTTATATATAAAACTTCCTATAACAACAACAAATTATTTGACTAATCACTAATTCAGCAAAGTTATAGAAAAAATATCAATTCACAAAAATCTATCTTATACATATATACTAGCGATAAATAATCTGAAAAAGAACTTATGAAAACAATTCCATTTTAAATAATGTCAACATTAATATTTACGAATATATTTAATCAAGATACAAGACTTGCTTTTCTGTATGTAAAGCTGTCTGTACGTTTGAAATTACTGGAAAGTCAAGTACTTTGCAAAACACCATGTCAAAACCATGCCAGAAAGGCAGAGGAAACATCAAACTTCCATACAGAGGCCAAGCCTTACCCAGATGCAGTTCACCCCAAGTCCACATGTCATTTAGAGGCACTGTGGAAAGACTTATTAGAACTTCCCAATATAAAGGACTTCCCTTTCTTCCCTGTTGTGGATGACTTAGATGTGGTAGAAACAGCGGGATTTGGGAAGTTCAATTTTCCACATCATTCCACCAAGAAAATACTGTTAGAAATAATAAATGAATTCAGTAAAGACGCAAAATCAGTACACACAACTCAACTGCATTTCTAAACACGAATAATGAACCATCACAAAGAGAAAAAAAACCTATTTACAGCTGCATCAAAAAGAACAAAATACCAAGGAATAAATTTAACCGAGGATGTGCAAGACCTGAAAACTTTAAGACACTCATGAAGACATTGAAGAAGACACAAGTCGGTGGAAAGACTCCCCGTGCTCATGGAATGCAAGAATTACTGTTGCTAAAACGTCCGTTCCACCCAAAGCGGTGCACACAGGGAAGGCAGGCCGTCCTGAAATTCCAATGGTGTTTTTCACAGAAATGGAACAAATCCTCCTAAGATGCGTGTGGAGCCACAAAGGACCCCGAAGAGCCAAGGTGACCCTGAGAAACGAGAACGGGCCGCAGGCATCTCCCTCCCTGACTTCACACTTCATCACGAAGCTACAGTCCCCAAAACAGTGTGGAACTGGCTCAAAACAGGCGCACAGACCAGAGGGACGGGACGGAGAGCCCAGAACCCACCCCGCACTCTGGCGGGGGAGGGGGCCGTTAAGTTACGACCAGGGGGGCAGGGACACACCGAGTGGAAGGGCAGCCCCACGGTAAACGGTACGGGGGAGACTGCACATCCCATAACCCACGCAGCTCCACCGCACACCAGCCTGACCAAAAACCCAGCTTTGCACACCAAGCCCTTCCTGGGTCGCACGAGGACGGACCCCGGCAGCCGTCAGTCGCCCCCAGGAAGTTTCTCCCCACTGTTCCTCACTGTCTCCTCACCTGTTCCTCCGGTGTCGCCTGCGTCCTCAGGAAACCCAGCTCCCGTCAGCGAGGACGCAGCCCCACGTTGTCCTGAAGCCGAAACCCCAGCGAGTCCTTGAGGAGACCGAGCGCCCGTCAGCAGCCACAACCCGGCGCTGCCTGAGGAGACACAACTGCCCTCAGCTGCGCTCAGAGCTGGGTCCGCGGGGAACGCGCATGCGCTGTGGGTCAGAGAGGCGGGATCAGCGCCACCCTGTGGTCGGTACGGGAAGTGCAGGCCACCCCTCCTTCACGGGTCACTGGAGACAGCGACCCTGCTGGCAGAACTGCTGAACCCATTAAATTGTGGAAACTCAAACAAATGAAGACAATATCCCATAGCTTCTCCAAAGTAGTTAAGGAACAATGAATTGGAAGCCGTATGGAATAAAATGAATGTAGACACAAGCTTGACAACTTACAGCAAATTCACTCAAAATGATTCAGAGACAAGTTTTAAATGCAAAACGATTCAAAATTATAGGAGAAAACATCAAAGAAAATTGATATGACCTTGGGCTTGGTCATGTCCATCACAAGCTTTGTGGTTTTAACACACAACGCAAAAAAGCAGTCCAGAAAGAAAAACAAGGGATTCTGTGGACTTTATAAAATTAAAGATTTCTACTGTGTGAAAAACCTCATTCAGAAAATCGAAAGACAACACACACTGGGGGACAAAAACTGCAAACATATCTAATAAAGAATTTGTCTCAAAATATACAAAGAACTACAACACAACCCCATTAAAAATAGGGAAAGCTCTAAATAGACACCTGGTCAAAGAAGGTACAGAGATAGTATACAAAACTATGCCCAGGACTGGGGGGGCAGAGAAACAGTGGTCCAGTTCAACTCCCTGAGTCATGTGTGACCCAGGAATAGTCCTGTCCTTCCTGGAGGCCTCAGAGAGATGGGGAGGGAGGAAGGGGAAGAGGGCGGATTCTGCTTAGACCTAACTCTAACCCCGACCACTCTCACCACTTTCATTCAACATGGTCTAGGTAGTCCTAGACATAGTAATTACATGAGAAAAAGAAATAAAAGGAATCCAACGGTAGAGGAAAAAGTAAAACTGTCACTGTTTGTAGATGAGATGATGTTTTATATTTCATTTATTTATTTATTTATTCATTCATTTATTCTGGTTGCGCTGGGTCTTAGTTGTGGCAGGTGAGCTCCTTAGTTGTGGCAGGCAGGCTCCTTAGTTGTGGCATGAGAACTCTTAGTTGTGGCATGCATGTGGGATCTAGTTCCCTGACCAGGGATCGAACCCAGGCCCCCTGCATTGGGAGCACGGACTCTTAACCACTGGACCACTAGGGAAGTCCCGACATGATGTTTTATTTAGAAAATCCTTAAGATGACCCCCCAAAACAAATAGAATTCACTGGAAAATTCAGTTAAGTTGCAGGATACAAAATTAACCTATAGAAATCAGTTGCATCTCTATCGACTGGCAACAAATTTTCAGAATGAGAAATTAAGAAAACAAACCCATTGACAATGGTATTAACAAAAATGAAATACCTAGGAATACATCTAACCCAGGAGGTAAAAGACCTGTACTCAGAAAACTGGAAGACACTGATGAAAGAAATTGGAGACGACACAGACAAATGGACAGATATAATGTGTTCATGGATTGGAAGAATTCATATTGTTAAAATGATTCCACATCCCAGAGCAATCTAGAGATTTGATGCCATTCTTATCAAAATACCAATGGAATTTTATGAGAACTAGAACAAAGAATTCTGATATGTGTAAGGAAACAGAAAAGAACCTGAATAGTCAATACGATCTTAAGAGAGAAGCACAAACTTGGACATATCACACTCCCTGTTTGAAACTATACTACATATCTAGAATAATCAAGACAGTATGGTATAGGAACAAAAGAAATACACAGAGATCCATGGAACAGAATTGAGAGCCCCAAAATAAACATAGGCATATATGGTCAATTCATCTATGACAACGGAGGTGAGACTATACAACGGGGAAAAGATAGCCTCTTCAATGAATGGTGGTGGGAAAACTGGACAACGACATGCACAAGAATCAAACTGGAATCCTTTCTTATACCACCTACACAAGCAACCTCAAAGTGAATCAAATACTTCAACGTAAGACCTGAAGCCATAAAGCTCCTCGAAGAAAACATAAGCAGTATGCTCTTTGACATCCGTCTTAGCAATATTTTCTGGATCTGCCTCCCCAAGCAAGGGGAACAAAAGCAGAATAAACCAATGGGACTCCACCCAACTTTAAAGCTTTTCAATGGCAAAGGAAACCATGCACAAAATGAAGAGGCAGCCTACCGAATGTGAGAAAATAGTTGCAAACAATATGTCTGAAAAGGGGTTCATATCCAAAACAGATGAAGAACCACACAACTGAACCTCCAAAAATCAAAAACCCAACTAAAACTTGGGACCGAACATTTTTCCAAAGAGTACGCACAGATGGCCAAGAGACATATGAAACTACGACCAATATCACTTATCATCAGGGAAACGCACATCAAAAGAACAATGAGATTATCACCTCACACCTAAAAACTTGGCTATCTTCCAAAACACAACAAATAACAAGCCTTGGCGAGGATGAGGAGAACCCTCACGCCTTCTCTTGGGAATGTTCATTGGTGCAGCCTCTGTGGAAAACAGTACAGAGGTTCCTCAAGAAATTAAAAATAGAACTACCATATGATGAAGGAATTACACTTGGGGGTATCTTTCTGAAGGAAACAAAAACACGAATTCAAAAAGATACACACAGGGAGATCAGCTCAGTGCTTTGAGACCACCTAGAGGTGTGGGATGGGGGGGGAGGGAGGGAGACGCAAGAGGGAAGAGATATGGGAACATATGTATATGTATAACTGATTCACTTTGTTATAAAGCAGAAACTAACACACCACTGTACAGCAATTATACTCCAATAAAGACTTAGAAAAAAAAAGAAAAAAGAAAACAAAAATACGGGAATGCATCGAAATCACATCTACAATGGACACTTAGGTTTATCTCGTACGTCTGAAGCACAGTTACTCCTTTTTGACAGTCAAATGCATTCCCCTCCTCAATGCCAAAGCAGATGTACAATTCATATCCAAAAGACCACAAAACAGGCCACTTTGGTGAGTAAAATTGAAGTTAAATCATGTATAAGCCAGAGTGACTTCCTCATACCTCAATATGTGAAGAGTTTTTTTCCCTTTTGATTACAAGTCTTTCGATAGAAAGCATCGATGATCAAAATGTCAATCCCTCAGTGCCAGAATGATTCAGCTGTTTGGACCACGTGTAGATCATGTCCCTCAGCGCTAGGCCTCCTGTATATTTGC